>NC_056737.1:309486647-309739147 GCF_019279795.1 Protopterus annectens
TTTCTTTGCTCAAAGAGAAAGGACATATCCACTTCCCTTGGATCCTACTTCCCAGACCCAGTTCTATTTGCATCTGGAACTTCAACTTTCTACACCACAGGGACAATCAGCTCAAAGTCTTCCAATTTCCCGGAGGGTATATTGATTTCATTCCAATACTTATTCAGAGTACCCCTACGAAGAATTACTTAAGAAGAAAAAGTGCAAAAGCAGGCACTTAGACTCTTCTCAAGAGTCTGTCACAGAAGATTGTGATTTCGATGAAGATGAAGGGTCCCCAAGATCACCACCTGATGATGTCTCATTTGGAGACGTACTAGAGAGCCTCAAGCAAAGGGGTGGTTCGTCACCCATCTACCGTTCCCAAGGGGAATCAGTATTCATGTAAGCCTTTGGGGCTGCCCCATCTACTTCCTGGGTGACTCCACCTACAGATGAGCTTATTGATTTGGGCATATGAGGAACCAGGCTCTGTGAATCCAATCTACAAGAGACTACACTGGATCCTGGCAGTACCCAAGGACAAGGATTTTTGGAGCAAAGGAGTACTGGTTGATGCCATGGTCATAGCTGTGGCCAATAAAATGTAATTTGCAGAACAGAGTTCCTCTATTGATCCCCCTAACAGAGAGTCAGGGGCACTGGACAGTTTCAGGAAGTGTGTATGTGCTTCAACGACCTTTGCTCTTCAGTCACTGAATTATTTAGCACAGTTCACAAGACTTGAGAGGGATTTTATTAAAGAACTTACTAAAACCCTCTTTGGACCATTATTGCCTAGGCAGAAATATTGGTTGCTTCGCTGTTGACTATCCTACAGTCTCTTTCAGACTCGTCCATGAGGCTCATCTCATATGAATTGAAGGTACCTCAAGTGCTTCGGCTTCAGGTATTTCCATTAGGAGACATGCCTGAACTGCCTGTGTGATTTTTGTGGAGCCCTTCAAGTCTTTTTGTCAGTGCTTCCTTTGACTGAAGTTCTTTGGGCCCGAGGTTAGACAAGCTATCCAGGTGTGAGCGGGAAGGTAAAACTTTTTCTGCTGTAAGCGTGCATTTTTTGACTCCTCAATGGACTTTCTTTAGGAATCAAGAAGGTGATTGAAAAATGTGGTTCAGAAAGTCTCAGTGTCCCTTCCATGACCCACATAGAAATAGAGTTCCCCCCTGCCCCTAGGCGAACCAACGGAAGATGCTGCCCATGTTGCAGCAGAGGGCCTGCAGAGCCAATGGTCCAGAGGCACTTACTTTGTCGGATCCTACCAGCGCTCCTGAAAGGAGGCCTAGTTGTCCACCTCTAGAGGCAGGCAGAGGTTGTTTATCCCTGCACCAGAGAGCCTGGCTAGAGATTACAAAAGATTCTTGGGTGCAGAGGATTTTCCAAAGGTTATATAATGACCCCCCCAACAGTGAACAAAATTCCCAATGTTCCACCCAGTCAAAGGAAAGCAGCATTACTAGAAATAGAAAAGCTAGTAGAAAAAGAGTAATCCAAGGGTTACCCCAGACAAACAGAGTCTGGAACTTACTCAATTCTTTTTAGTGCCAAAGAAAACGGGATTTGGAGACCAGTGTTGGATGTCAACAGCCTGAAAAAGTCAGTTCGTTATATGAAGTTCTGGATGGTCATGGTTTAGTCCATTCTGTGTTTCCTGCACAAGGACAACTGGATGTGTACTGTTATAAAAAAAATAAACTGACTATCCAGAAAATATCTATGCTTCCATCTGGAAGCCAGTCATTACCAATTCAGAGCTTTGTCCTTTGGTCTCACCACAGCCCACAGAGTGTTCACCAACTGCATGGCAGTAGTTGCGGCTTACTTGAGACTGCAAGGTTTCCAGGTTTTTCCCTACTTGGACAACTGGCTCATAACCACTCCGACGAGGCATCATCCGATCCAAGCATGGGATTATGTACTCCAGTTATGCTTTCATGTGGGAATCACCATCGTTCACAGCAAATCGAATCTAGAACCAGCTCATATAGTTTTGGTTCCACTAGGACGATCCCGTATGAGAATTCTTTGGTGAATCTTAGCGACTTAGTGGTCTAGTCTACATCAGCCCTTATCCACTCAAATCAGGATAACTCAAGCTTACAGAAATCATCTCCTTTGGTGGATTCACTCAGATCAGATAATGCACAGTCGGCCCTTCACTTTTTCTCAGACCAAGGCTGTAATTCCCACAGATGCTTCCCAGATCAGGTTGGGGACACTTCTTGGCAAAGGTAGTCCAAGGCACATGGTTCACCGAAGAGGCCAGTACACTTATAGGTTTTCAAGAAGTTAGAGCAGTCCTGCTAGCATTGCAGGCCTTGAAAGACACACTTCCCTCTGTGGACCACTGAGATTCAGACAATATGTCAGTAGTTTGTTATGTCATCAAACAAGGAGGAAACTGATCTTAACCCCTGTGTCAAAGTTTGAGTGGGTGGTAATTTGTGATCTCATTCAATCGATTTCTGATAGCTCAGATTCTACTTGGATAAGACTACAGACATTTGAAAGACTAACCAATTGTTTATTTCTTTCCAGGAAGTCAAATTAGAAAACCCTGCCTCTAAACATACTGTTGGTAAATGGATTTCCAAGTCCATCTCCTCTTGCAATACCCTCCATGAAAAATCCTTAACCTTCTTCCATTATAGCCCATTCCTTTAGAGGAGTTGCCTCTTCGGGAACTTTTACAAAGGAATTGATTCTATATCTATTCTAGAAACAGCAGCTAGGTCCTCTGTACACACAGTCACTGAACACTATAGGGTCGATGCCTTTTCTAGATCCAGAGTTTCCTTTGCCAGGTGTTTTCTTTCTGGACTAATCAGTAGAGCTGCTATGCCACATTCATCCACCCTTACTTACTCATTAAGTTTTGGGAATCCATCTGCAATTTGGAATATTGCAGCAGTGATCTAAGAAAGGACATAGTACAGATGTGTAAGAATGTACCAGCGAATTAGATGTCCTACTGATCACTGCTGCAGTATTCTTTCCCACCCTGCCATCCCCTTATTTGTTTCTTCCTAGGTGTTGTCTTTTTATTTTGTAATGGACCATGTTATGAGCCATTCTCTGCCTTTTTTTCTTTTAGCTGACCTTTGCCTGTCTTGTTAACTTTCCTCCGGTGTCTGTAGTTCTCCTTGCTTTGAGGTAGTCTCAGGCTTTCACGGTCACATGTCCACTTATGTACCCTTGTGACCATGCACTTGGGTCATAAGTCAGACGTATGTTCTATGGAAGGTTTTGGCATTGGTACCCAGACCAACCATCCAGGTTATTTGGCAAAGTAACCCAGCAGTTTGAATTACTGCACTAGTGATAATTTGGACATGTACTGTTTTGTTAAGTTCTTGCATTAACTGTACTTTCCTTTTTGTGGATGTCGGTCTACTCATCTTTTTGTACAGAAAGAGGCTTCCATACAGTGATGGATTATAATAGGGGTGAAACCGCAGCCACCCAGGGACCACAGCTTCAGGAAGGCCCATGGCCAGCTAACAAAACAAATTTTCCATTCACATGTACAGTGTGACTAAAAAATTCTCTCACAGATTGGCAGTACTAGAACTGGAAATAGAGGAGTTAGTGGTGCACAACCAAGGTAAGCCCTTGGTTTGAGTCACTTGCAGCAGGAACATGAAGTAGAAGTACACAGCCATTTGTGCAGGAAATATTTGAACCACTTAAGCACGGGAGCTCTGGGTCACTCGTGAAGAATGGCTTTATGCGAAATAGCGCTGAACAAAGACTCTACAGTTGTGTGCATGTCTCCTCCAGATTGTAAAGTTGTAAGTCATTAGACCTGCATCTGTTAAAACAGATAAATTTTATGTCATTGCGAACCCTGTTTGGTTAAGTGACTTGCTCACAGCTGCGCATCAGTCAAACAAAGGTAGGACAAATCAAGCCCCCCTGTATCCTTGACTACAGGAAGCCGCTCAGTAAGAGCTTAGATCCTTAGTCCTTTTTACTAACTGCCAGACCTTCACACATTTCTTCATTTCTGGTAAGTCACTGAGGTTTACAGTCAGTCAATAACACCGGTCATTAAAGTTCTATGCGATGTTGCTACACTAACTGTAGTCAGAAGTACAGGATTTGAACCTTTTCACCTCATTTTGCCTACCGTGTGACTTGTGTTAGCTTTAATTGGTGACACCCTTGTGTGTCTCTGAGTACTTGGTTCCTTCATCCCACTATTCCACTCATAACGTACAAATTACTAGTGGGTTAATGCTGTTGTTTCCTGTGCCAGGGGTGTGGGATTTAAATCCTTCCCCTCCATTTTTACTTTAGTGTGGCAGCTGGTGCGGAGGGTAGGGGTTGTGCACTCTAGTTGATGTGATATAGTGTTTGATTCCCTCAGTCATCATTTGCCTTCTTTGTGACCTTGAGCAAGTTACTTATGCATACACTACATCTGGGCAACTTTAAATTTGTGCGAGGCTCCTCAATAGTCCCCTGCACTGGCAAGCCTCGTAACTACCTGTGAACTAAAGTAGATGTTCATCTTGTTTCACTGTTGCAGTCATTACATTTGAGTTATCCTGCTGGCAGGCTGCCCGCAGTCGGCCTGAATTCCAAAGTCCTGGTCCGGCATCGGTTGCTGTTGCCTCTTCCCTGACGTCAGTGCGCCAGGGGTATATAAGATGCAGCCGACACCATTTTCTTCAGTCTTTCTTGCCGCACGATGCCCAAAGCAAAAGCAGTTCACAAGTGCCGGTCGGCCAACTCCTGAGATTTTTGAAATTGAATTTCAGATCCAAAGTCTTCAATAAAGCTAAGTACCCCATTGGGGAACCTTTTTCTTGCTGCAGACCGATGTCAGTAAAAGTTAACAATTGTATTTCTTGTGGGAAGCAAATACCTCATAAGGATTTTCATTCTTACTGTATTCCTTGCTTAGGCCCTGACCACGACTTTGCTAGTTGTCGGTTTTGTGCTAGATTTAACCAACGCACTATTAACCGTTGGTTCGATTTTGCTTTACATTACTTTGGCCGAAGGTTTAACTATATAATGCCATCGGAACAACCGACGATCGGAGTTCATAAAAAGCGCATGGATAAAAAAAGGACAGGCATCCGAGGTCCAAACCTACGACAAAGCCTCTTCTAGGCCAGTCGCCGGTTATCAGTGAGGTGCTTTCGCAGCCCCTGACACTCGCTACCTCAGAGCCACAGGCCGCCTCCGACTCCCACATGGAGACGACTAGGCCTCTGGAAACTCAAGGTACTGGGCCTACACAAACTATTCCCTCAGATGGTTCTGGAGCTGCTGAGCAGGCATTGGCTTCTGAGGGTGTTTTCAGAGCTACACAGCTTACTTATCAGAACCACTTCAGCAACCAAGGCAAGGTCTAAAACACCTTTAAAGACAAAGAAACAAGTACAGCTTTCTCCAGGACAGTCATCCATGCATAAGAAACAGATGCTTAAAATGGCTGAGGACCTAATTACTTTGATCAGGGGTTCCCATCCCCCTCCTGATAAAAGACCTAGGCAAGACTCTGACTATGATTCGTTTGACCAGGTTTCTATTTCATCTGATTCCTCTTCAGAACAGGGATATTCCCTCCTTCCCTATGAGTACTCTGATGCTGAAGAATCTATCCCTTCAGCCTCTCCTCCTGAGGACTATTCTTTTGGGGAAACCCTGCACACCATGAGCCAAGATTATTCTGAATCCAAGAAAAGGCTCAGAGACTTTCTTTTATTGCCTCAACACAGACCTCTTGCTATTCCTCCTGTGTTAGACATTGTAGATGATGTATTTTCTGAGTCCAGTCTGTCTCCTGAGTCTTTATCCCCTGCACCAGTTAAGCCAGATAGGTACTACAGGGTTCCAAATTCACATAAATTTCTTTATAAAAACCCTGCTGCTGACCCAGAAACTATATCTCAAGGTCCCAAAGGGGTCAAGGCTTCCACTGCAAAAAAAACCCTGTTCCCTCTGATAGGGATTCTAGAGCACTGGACAGATGGGGGAAAAAGTTTACACCTCTGCTACTTCAGCTGTAAGGGCTTTAAACTCCCAGTTTCACATGCTTAAATATCAGCAGTACCTAATGTCTCTGCTAAAACAGAAAATTCTGACAAACTCTGAATGCCCCGAAAACAAGCAAATGCAGGATTTATTGCATGCAGCTGAACAAGTTTGAAAGCATACTTTGCAATGTGGTTTTGATTCACTAGAGGCTTCATGCAGGGCCGCAGTTTCAGGCTCTTTCATTCAAAGACATGCTTGGTTAAAGGAACAGAGTCTGCCTGATCATGTTAAAGCAAAATTATTGGATGCTCCCTTACAGCGTTATACTTTGTTTGGTGTTAAGGCAAAAGAGGTGTTAAAGAAAATGGAGGATAAAGCAAAATCAATGCAGACAGTGAAGGATTTCTTACAGGATCAGCCACCCAGATTTAGCAGGAACTGGTCCTTTCCAGTGTCAGACAGACCACAAAGAGGCAGATACAGACGCCCTAGAGGCCGATCTCAGCCCCAAGGGTCATACAGGCCTAAACAATGGGGTGCTTCAGCCTCCAAAGACGGAGAAGACAAATCACAACCGTATAGGAAACGGACCCAATGACTTCCCACTACCAATGCCAAGCACTTACCTTTTGGCAGCACCCTTAGGGGGAAAAACTAGCTCTTTTTTCACAAAATTGGCACATAATCACCCAGGACAAATGGGTACTGAATATTATTTCTCAGGGCTACAGGTTCCACTTTCACACCCTCCCAAGGGCAAAAGGTATGCCAGACCTGCCACACAATCAGTGGGCAGAGGCACAAAAGCAAATTTCATCCCTCATGGACATGAAGGCTATTCAAAGAGTACCACAGCAAGAGCAGGGGGCAAGGATTTTACTCAAGACTTTTCTTGGTACCCAGAAAGGACAAAGCCTGGAGACCAATGCTGGACCTGTCCACTCAATACTTTTCTGGACGCTCCAAAATTCAAAATGTTGACACTGCAGCAACTTCTACCCATGCTGGGCAAGAAGGCTTGGCTCGTAACTTTGGACATCAAAGAGGCATATCTGCATGTCCCAATCAGACAATCATGCAAAAGATACCTCAGATTCATAGCTGGCTCAATGCAGTACCAATTCTCTGCACTTCCCTTTGGCTTATCTACTGCGCCCAGGGTCTTCACAAAATGCCTGGCACCAGTAATTGCATTTTGCAGATAAATAGGAATTCAAATTTATCCCTACTTGGACAACTGCCTTATTCAAGCAGAGAGCAAGGACATTCTACTAAAGCATCTAGCATTTTCAAAAAGATTACTAATTTGCCTAGAGTACACAGTAAACGAAAATAAGTCAAAACTAGTGCCCTCTCAAGAGATAATATTCCTGGGTGCAAGCTTAAATACAACTGCCCAGATGGCTTATCTCACGCCAGACAAACAAAGGCAACTGACTCATTACTTCCAAATGATGGCAACAAAAACCCAGTTACCTGAAAGAAAAATTCTGCAGGCTTTGGGCTCCATGGCATCCTACATCCTACATGCAAGACTGCATATGAGGAAGCTACAGTGGTATCTAAAAAGTGTTTGGACTTAACATTGCCACAGCCTGGAAACTATAATTACTCTCATTCCCTGCCTGCAACAAGAGTTTCGATGGTGGGCACTGTCCTGTCACCACAACAAGGGACAGCCATTCACTTTACCCACAGCCAAGCAGACACTAACAACAGATGCATTGGATTATGCCTGGGGGGCACACATGGCGGGAAAATGTATTCAGGGCACGTGGCCCGCAAGCCAAATGCATCTTCATATCAATCAAAAAGAGATGCTAGCTGTACAGAATGCCCTGACAGCCTTCAAGGATCTGTTCCATCCAGGACAACTATTGCTAAAGACGGACAATACTACAGTCATGTGGTACATAAGCAAGGGGGCACACATTCCTACCCCCTCTGCAGGCAAGCCATGAATTTGTGGAACACAGCATTGACCTATCAAGTTCATCTGCAGGCACAATTCCTGCCAGGAAAGACAAATACTCAGGCAGACGAACTAAGCAGAAACCTCATGGACCCTCACGAGTGGAAACTAGATCCACAAGTCTTCAGCATGATAACAAGGAAATGGGGATGCCCAGACATAGATCTATTTGCTTCCTCTCACAACTGCCAACTACAGAGATTCTATCACTCTCAAGCTTGGAAGGTGGATGCTCTATCATTCAGCTGTAAAACCCTGACAGTTTATGCCTTTCCTCCACTGCCTCTCGTTCCCAAGGTACTCCTGAAGGTCAGACAAGAGAAGCCAAAAATGATTCTGATTGCCCCAGACTGGCCACGCCAGCACTGGTACCCAGTCCTAAAGAGCTTGTCTCAAGGCCCTGCCTGGGCTTTACCTCAAATTCCTCATCTTCTGACCCATCAAAACAATCAGATCCTGCACAGCCAACTCAGAACCTTAAATGTGACTGCACGGTGAATAATATAACCACTCAGAACACACCTCTCTCTAAAGCGGTTATGGATGTCATTTTGGAAGCCAGGAGGTCCAGCACCAGAAAATCCTTTGCAGAAGAATGGAAGAGATTCTGTGCTTGGAATCAGGCACAAGGAATTGAACCACTTGTTTCAAATATCCCTCAGATTTTACAATACCTAACTGAGATGCTGGACAAGGGCCTACCCTTCTCATCAATTAAGATCCATACCTCTGCCATTTCAGCTCATTACAATATGGAACCACCTATTTTTTCACATCCACTGCTAAGGTAGTACCTCCGAGGGGCCAAAAACATAAGACCTCCAAGGAGAGCACCAATACCTGCATGGGATCTCAGTTTTGTCTTGGAAAAGCTCACATTGCCTCCTTTTGAGCCAGCCAATACAGCTGAAATAAAGTTCTTATCATGGAAAACAGCTCTGCTCCTAGCAATAACTTCAGCAAGAAGAGTATCAGAGTTTCAGGCATTAATGGCAGTGGAACCTTTTATCATTTTCCATCCGGACAGGGTTTCTCTAAGGACAAACCCAACATTTATGCCAAAGGTAGTATCCAGTGTGGCTCTTAATCAAACCATTCATTTGCCTACTTTTTATCCAAACCCCCAGAATAAAGGGGAGAGACTTCTGCATTCTTTGGACATACACAGGCAGCTACGCATCTACTTGGACAAGACTAAGACTTTCAGAAAGACTGAGCAACTTTTAGTAGCATATGCTGCAGGATCACAAGGAAAGGCTGTCTCAAAGCAGACTGTTTCAAAATGGATAGGACACTGCATTCGTTACTGTTATGCACAGCATGGCAAATCAGTGTCTAAGGGCATTAGGCCACATTCAACCAGGGCAGCAGCCACATCAGCAGCCTTTCTCAGAGGAGTACCAACCAAGGACATTTTGGAGGCTGCAACTTGGAGTTCAGAGCACACTTTTACCAAGCACTACCACTTACCTCTTTACTCTAAATCCAGAGCAGGCTTTGCCACTGCAGTTCTGCAGGGCCTCATAGCCACTCCTAATTCTGTTTAGACCCAGCTGCCCAACCTCAGCTTTGGGATTCAACCCAAGTTTAATGACTGCAACAGTGAAACACAATGAACATAGTACAGTTGTGTACCTACCATAAATGTAGATGTTCGAGTGTATTCACTGTTGCAGTCCAGGTTACCCACCCGCCATCCCTCTTTCTTTGCTGGGACTTATCTGTACTTCTCTATTGTATACAACCTATGTGGTGTATTTGCTTGTAGATGAAGGTATTGTTTATTTTAGTGCATGCTCTTTATAAGCAATGTTTTTAGCCTACCCTTTTTGAGGCACCTGACATCTGGGGCAAGAAAAACTGAAGAAAATTGCGTTGGCTGCATCTTGTATACACCTGGCGCACTTGACGTCAGGGAAGAGGCGACAGCAACCGACGCCAGACCAGGACTTTGGAATTCAGGCTGACTGCGGGTAGCCTGCCAGCAGGATAACCCCAGTGTAATGACTGCAACAGTGAATACACTCGAATATCTACATTTATGGTAGGTACACAACTGTACTTTATGGCATAAAGGAAGGAAACAGTGTATTAAACTTTTGATGTCATCGTATGGACCAAAGATGTCCTTCAAAGATGCATCTGCAGTCCTTACAAATGGGTTGTCCTGGCCTCAGGCAGCCCTTCGGTCGGCCGGATTCCAAAGTCTGGGTCTGGCCTCGGCTGATGTCGCACTTCACCCGACGTCATAGCTGCAGTTCAGTGGGTATAAAGGCATCAGCCGACGCCATTTTCCCCAGTCTTTCTTGCTGCGTGGCGCCCGAAGCAGAAGCTGTTCGCAAGTGCCGGTCGGTCAGAACCAGAGATTACTACTACCGAAGACTTCTAAAAAGCTAAGTACCCCGTTGGGGACTCTTTCTTGCCTCAGCCGATGTCAGAAAAAGTGAATAACTGTTTAACTTGTGGGAAATAAATACCTCATAAAGATTTCCACTCTTACTGCCTACCTTTAGGCCCAGACCACGACGTAGCAGCTTGTCTAGCCTGTGCTTCCTTCAACCGACGAACACTTAGACGTCGGTCGGAGTTTGCAGAGGAGCTTTTCGGCACCGCCTTTGCTTATATCATGCCGTTGGAGACTCCGACTACACATTTAGCTATAAAGCGTAAAGAAAAGGACGACACTTTCGCGGTCCGCGGTTTTGGCGAAACCGCTAAGCCAACCGCGTCTCGGTTTCGCTGAAGCCGAGTCTGCGGTTCTTCCTTCGGCCGAAAGCATGCCTCCTTCTACCGAGGCCTCTTCCAGCATGGCTGAATCTGCTACTGAAATTCCACCTGCTCCTACAGTTTCTCAGGATTTATCAGATACTATTCCCTTAGATGTATCTACTCCTGCACGTGGAGCTGCTAGGCCCCCTGCATCCATGTCAATTAAGGCTTTTGCCAGGGCTAAAGCAGCTAAATCTTCAAAGGCGTGCCTGCTAAAGCCCCCTCTCACAGGCCTAGCTCTAGTACTCAAATGCTTAGTCTAGCAGAGGATCTCATTTCTTTGATCAGGGGAACCCAGTCTCACCCTGACAGGGCCTCTCACCCACCTCCAGAGAAGAGGCTTAGAGCAGAGCCCCTGAGCCAGTTTCTTCAGATTATTCCTCTGATGATTCAGAACATACAAATCCTCCAGAAGGCCCTTATTCACCATATGAGGACTCTGATGCAGAGGATTCCATACCTTCTGCCTCTCCTCCTGAGGAATTTTCTTTTGGGAAACCTTGCATGCTATGAGGGAACAATTTCAATGGCAGGGCCAGGATTTTTCAGACTCCAGGAAAAGGCTTAGGACCTTTTTACATTTACCACAGCATAGGCCTTTAGCTATTCCACCAGTGCTTACAGTTGTGGATGATGCATTTACTGATGCTTGTACTGCCCCTGACTCTCTGCCTCCAGCCCCTGCTAAGCCCGACAGATACTACAGGGTTCCGGACACACATTATCATTTGTATAAGGCTCCTATTGCAGATCCAGAGACTATGTCACAGGGCCCAAAAGCTGTAACAGCTGCCTCTGCCAAAAACCCCCTCCCCTCTGAAAGAGAATCTAGGGCATTGGAGAGATGGGGTAAAAAAGTTTATACTTCTGCTACTCTTTCGGCTAGGGCCTTAAACTGTCAATTCCACATGATTCAGTATCAGGAATTCCTGTTAGATCAGCTCACTAAAAAACTGTCCTCACCTGAACTGTTAGACCGTAAGTCCCTTCAGGATTTGGTGCATAACACTCAGCAGGTCAGTAATCATTCCTTAAAATGCGGCTATGATGCACTGGAGGCTTCCTTTAGATCAGCTATGACTGGTACAGTGATCAGAAGGCATGCATGGTTAAAAGAGCAATCCTTACCAGACCAGGTAAAATCAGAGCTTCTAGATGCTCCCATGGAAAAGCACAGTTTGTTTGGTTCCCCTGCACAACAAGTGTTGAAGAAGGTGGAAGAAAAAGCTAAATCTGTCCAGACAGTCAAGGATTTCTTACAGGTCCAGCCTCCGAGGTTCAGTAGGAAATGGCCTTCCAAGAATTGGTCCTTTCCAGACACCACCAGAGCACAGAGAGGCAGAAATAGACGCCCTAGAGGCAGAGGTCAGTCCAGAGGTGCCTACAGGGGACGTCAGTGGCAGCCTAACAACCAGAGAACTACTGCCACAGATCCAGCCACTACCACTTCTACAGGACGATCACAGTGACTTGGCTCTGCAACCGCCTACCAGGGAACAACTGGCAGCACCCTTAGGCGGAAAAATGAGCCTTATTTTCAGTAAATTGGCATTACATTACAGGAGACAAATGGATTTTACAGACAATAGACAAAGGCTACAGGTTTCACTTCCATACTCTTCCAAGGAAGAGAGGAATGCCAAACCTTCCTCCAAACCAAAGGACAAACGCTCTACAGCAAATAGACCACTTACTAAGGATGAGAGCTATAGAAAAGGTACCGGCTATGGAACAAGGACAAGGATTTTATTCAAGGCTTTTCCTAGTACCAAGAAAGGAAAACCAATGGAGACCTATCCTCGACCTGTCCGCTCTAAACACATATCTCATTGTTCCAAAATTCAAAATGCTGACCCTACAGCAACTTCTTCCCATGCTGGGCAAGGAGTCTTGGCTGGTGACTCTGGATCTCAAGGAGGCATACCTGCACGCCCCATACGACCAAATTGCAGAAGATACCTCAGATTTCTTGCAGGATCAGAGCATTATCAATTCTCAGCATTGCCTTTTGGCTTATCTACTGCGCCCAGAGTATTCACGAAATGCCTGGCATCAGTAATTGCTCATTGCAGGCTTTAGGGAATTCAAATTTATCCATACCTGGACGACTGCCTGTTACAAGCGGACAGCAAAGACAAATTAACAAAAGATTTGGAAAAGGTTATTCACCTGCTGCAAGCCCTGGGATACACAGTCAACACAAAAAAGTCAAAGCTGATACCATCCCAAAGGATAACCTTCCTGGGTGCAGAACTGGACACATCAAACCAGATGGCATTCCTCACAGCAGAAAAGCAGAAGCAGCTACCACTCTATTTCATGGCATTAACAACACAGAACCAGCTTACAGCAAGGAAAATCCTGCAAGCCCTGGGTTACCATGGCATCCTGCATAATAATAATTCCACATGCCAGACTACATATGAGGAAGTTACAATGGTACCTGAGGAATTTATGGTCTCAACACAAGCACAGCCTAGAGACCCAAATTCCAATAATTCCATGCCTGAAGCAAGAATTCCAGTGGTGGGCCCAGGCCTGTCAATTGAACAAAGGACTGCCCTTCCACAGGCCTCACCCAAGCCAGACTATCACCACGGACGCCTCAGACCTCGGATGGGGGGCACACATGGTGGACAAGTGTATACAAGGCTTATGGACTCAAGACCAGATGAACCTACACACAAATCAAAAAGAGATGCTGGCAGTAAAACAGGCAATTCAGACATTCAGACCATTTCTTCAACAGGGACATTTGCTGATAAGGACGGACAACACCACAGTTATGTGGTATATCAACAAACAGGGAGGCACACATTCATATCCCCTATGCAGGATGGCAATGGACCTCTAGAATGTGGCCCTGAGCCTCAACATTCAGCTCCAAGCCATATTCGTGCCAGGAAAAGAAAATATACTAGCAGACATCTTAAGCAGAACCACCACGGATGCCCACGAATGGATGCTGCATCCAGACATCTTCAAAACCATCACAAGGAAATGGGGACTGCCAGAAATAGACCTGTTTGCATCCCCACACAACCACCAATTGAAAAAATTCTGCACAAGGACATACCACCCACTTGCTTGGAAGGTGGACTCCCTATCCTTCAGTTGGGAAAACCTGACAGCATATGCATTCCCACCTCTTCCTTTGATGCACAAAGTGCTACTGAAGATCAAAGAAGATCACCCGAGGATCATCTCGATAGCTCCAGATTGGCCGAGGCAACATTGGTACCCGCTACTGAGGAGTATGTCCCGGGAACACGCATGGCCTCTACCCCTAATACCTCTACTGCTAACACAGAACAACTTCAAAATCCTGCATCCAAACTTGAAAACTCTGCAGCTAGCTGCTTGGAACATTACATAAGGAAAAATAACCCAAATTTATCTCAAAGGGTTAGAGACATTATCTTGGAGGCTCGCAGACCCTCAACAAGAAAAACTTATTCAGCAAAATGGAAAAGATATCTCATTTGGAGTGCAACAAAAGGAGTAGATGCATCATTGGCAAACATAGCTAACATCCTGGAATATTTAGCAGAGCTTTTCCTCAATGGTCTGTCTTACTCCTCCATTAAGATTCATGCATCAGCAATTTCAGCAGAATACAACATGGATCCTCCAGTCTTTTCTCAACCTCTACTCAGACAGTTTCTCAGAGGAATTAAAAATGTAAAACCACCAAGGAAACCACCATTGCCTACATGGGACTTGAACTTTGTGTTAGAAAAGTTGACACTTCCCCCTTTTGAACCAGCAGCAACAGCAGAATTACAGTACTTATCTTGGAAGACTGCATTCCTGCTTGCAGTCACTTCAGCTAGAAGGGTTTCTGAATTACAGGCATTAATGGCAGTACAGCCCTTCCTTATCTTCCATCAGGATAGAGTGTCCATGAGAACTAATCCTACCTTTATGCCAAAAGTGGTCTCCAGGGTATCTTTAAACCAAGCAATACACCTACCAACATTCTTCCCCAACCCACAGAACAGGGGGGAAAGATTGCTGCATACCTTGGATGTTCACAGACAATTGCGCTACTACCTGGACAGAACCAAGAACTATAGAAAAACTGACCAGCTTCTGGTAGCATATGCAACTGGAATGGAAGGAAAAGCAATTTCAAAACAAACAATCTCAAAATGGATAGGAAATTGCATTAGATTTTGTTACTCTTTTCATGGAAAGGCAACTCCAGAAAACATCAGACCTCATTCCACAAGGGCTACAGCCACTACTACAGCTTTCTTACGAGGAGTGGCTACCAAAGACATTTTAGAGGCTGCTACTTGGAGCTCCGTGCATACATTTGCCAAGCATTATGATCTGCCTTTATACTCCAGATCCCGAGCAGGTTTTGCCACTGCTGTTTTGCAAGGGATCTTAACTACACCATAAATTCTTAGTGCCTCCTTAGTGCCTCCTCCCCCAGTTTGGCTATGGTATTCTACCCATTTGTAAGGACTGCAGATGCATCCTTGAAGGACATTGTACAGTTTTGTACCTACCATAAATGTAGATGTCCGAGAGGTATGCATCTGCAGTCAGGATTACCCACCCTCCTTCCCCTCTGTGGTACTCCTAGGGTATTTGCCCATCTTGTAGCTAGCTGGGGGAATCTATTATGGTGTATTTGTTTGTATATATGTATATTTCAGCCGAAACCGAGACACTCGCGGTTGGCTTAACCGTGGTTTCGGCCGAAACCACGGACCGCGAGTGTCGGTCCTTTTCCTTACGCTTTTTAGCTAATTGTGAAGTCGGAGTCTCCGACGGCTTTTTGTAAGCAAAATCGGGACCAAAAAACTCCTCCGCAAACTCCGACCGACGTCTAAGTGTCCGTCGGTTGAAGGAAGCACAGGCTAGACAAGCTGATACGTCGTGGTCTGGGCCTAAGCAAGGAAGGCAGTAAGAATGGAAATCCTTATGAGGTATTTGTTTCCCACAAGTTAAACAATTATTTACTTTTTCTGACATCGGCTGAGGCAAGAAAGAGTCCCCAACGGGTACTTAGCTTTTAGAAGTCTTCGGTAGTAGAAATCTCTGGATCTGACCGACCGCACTTGTGAACAGCTTCTGCTTCGGCACCGCTAGGCAAGAAAGACTGGGGAAAATGGCGTCGGCTGATGCCTTTATACCCAATTCACAGCAGCTATGACGTCGGGTGAAGTGCGACATCAGCCGAGGCCAGACCCAGACTTTGGAATCCGGCCGACCGAAGGGCTGCCTGAGGCAGGACAACCCATATGTTAGGACTGCAGATGCATCCTTGAAGGACATCTTTTCTTGCCTCAGACCGATGTCAGACAAAGTTAATAATTGTATTTCATGTGGGAAGCAAATACCGCATAAGGATTTCTATTCCCTCTGTATACCTTGTTTAGGCCCAGACCACGGCGTCTTGGTCTGTCGCTTTTGTGCTACATTCAATAAATGCACCATTAAGCGTCGGGCAGAGTTCGCCCAGCATTATTTTGGAAAAACATTTTACTATATTATGTCGTCGGATACTCCGACTCCAGTTTTATCTAAACAACGCAAAGATAAGGACCGACACACGAGGTCCGCGGCCTCTACCGACACCACGCCAAAGCCGACTACACACGGTCCGGTTCGCAGCGAGGCGCCTACGCAGCCGCTGACTACCGACGACACTTCATTGGCGGTGTCTCCTATGCCCGAGGTCGCAGGCTCCTCGGCCCACACCCCGACTACAGATACCGAAGCCACTCTTGGCGTTGAACCTCAAAATGTGGACAGGTCTACCCCCACTCAAGGTGTCTTCACACCTTCCTCTTTTTCCATCAAGGCTTCCTCTAAGTCTAAAGCAGCCATGCATTCTAAGAGACAAGCTACACAGGGCCCATCTCCAGGCCCCATGCCTAAAAAACAGATGCTTAAAATGGCTGAGGATTTAATTACTCTTATCTGGGGTTCTCAACCCCCACCGGACAAAAGGCCCAGAGTGGAGGAAGAATCCCCCTCCTCTATTTCAGAGCATTCTGATGATCAGGAACATTCTTACTCCCCTTTTGAAGACTCTGATGCAGAGGAGTCCATTCCTTCTGTATCCCCTCCAGAGGATTACTCATTTGGGGAAACTTTGCATACCTTAAGGGAACACTTCCACTGGGAAGGCCAAGATTATTCAGATTCCAAGAAAAGGCTTAGGGAATTTCTCTTGCTACCTCAGCACAGGCCTCTGGCTATACCTCCTGTCTTGGACATCCTAGATGATGTTTACTCGGAGGCCTGCCTTAACCCGGATTCCCTGCCCTCCAGCCCCAGTCAAGCCTGACGGGTACTACAGGGTTCCTGACTCACACCAATTTCTATACAAAAGCCATGCTGCTGACCCAGAAACCATCTCACACGGACCCAAGGGAATTAAGGCCTCCACTGCTAAAAATCCATTACCTTCCGAGAGAGATTCCAGATCCTTAGGTGGGGTAAAAAGGTATATACCTCGGCTACCTTAACCATGAGGGCCTTAAACTGTCAGTTCCATATGCTAAAATACCAACAGTTTTTGTTATCACAATTGAAAAGTAAAATGTCACAACCTGAACAACAAGACTTGAAGGAGTTGCATGATTTGATGCATAGTGCAGAACAAGTGGGTAAGCATACCTTACAATGTGGTTTTGATGCTCTAGAGGCCTCATGTAGAGCTGCTGTTACAGGATCAGTCATACGTAGACATGCCTGGCTCAAGGAACAAACTGTGCCTGATCATGTCAAAGCTAAATTACTAGATGCCCCTCTACAAAAGGATGTATTATTTGGTGCTAATGCTGAGGAGGTATTAAGGAAAATGGAGGAAAAGGCTAAATCAATGCAAACTGTGAAAGATTTTCTACAGGTACAACCCCCACGTTTTAGTAGAAATTGGCCTTCCAAAAATTGGTCCTTTCCAGCCACGGACAGACCCCAAAGAGGTAGATACAGGCGCCCGAGGGGCAGAGGACAATCCCAAACATCGTTTAGAGGCAGACAATGGCAAGCTCCTACACAAAGAGGTGGTGAGGATAACTCGCAATCATTCAGAAAGCAAGCCCAATGACTGTCCCCTTTGCATGCCAAGCAAGACTCAAATGGCAGCACCCTTAGGAGGAAAATTGGCATTATTTTCAAAAAATTGGCATATTGTCACAAAAGACAAATGGATCTTGGACATTATAAACAAAGGCTACAGATTCCATTTTCACACCCTTCCAAAAATGAGAGGCATGCCAAACCTGCCACACAATCAAAGGGCAGAGGCACAAAGGCAAATTACAGATCTCATAGACATTAAAGCTATTCAAGAGGTACCTACGCAAGAACAAGGTCAAGGTTTTTATTCCAGACTATTCCTGGTACCAAGGAAGGGAAAAGATTGGAGACCTATTTTGGACCTATCCATCCTAAATACATTTCTACTCGTACCAAAATTCAAGATGCTCACTCTACAGCAGCTTCTTCCAATGCTGGGCAAGGAGTCTTGGCTGGTAACATTGGACCTCAAGGAGGCATGCCTGCATGTCCCAATCAGACAAAATTGCAGAAGATACCTCAGATTTCTTGCAGGTTCAACCCATTTTCAATTCTCTGCATTGCCCTTTGGCTTATGTACTGCACCCAGAGTATTCACGAAATGCCTGGCATCAGTAATTGCCTACTGCAGACTTCAAGGGATACAAATATACCCCTATTTGGATGACTGCCTGATCCAAGCGGACAGTAAGCACATTCTTCTGAAACATCTGGCTTATGTAATAATGTTGTTGAACTCTCTGGGATACACAGTCAACAAAAAAAAAATCAAGGCTATTACCCTCTCGGAAGATAATTTTCCTGGGTGCCAACTTGGACACAAACACCCAGATGGCCTACCTCACGCCAGAGAAGCAGAGGCAACTAACTCAATACTTCAGAGCACTAGCAAATTGCACCAGGCTGACTGCAACGAAAATCCTGCAGGCTCTGGGATTCATGGCATCTTGCATCTTACTAATCCCATGTGCAAAGCTGCATATGAGGAAACTTCAATGGTACCTGAAAAACCTATGGTCTCAACACAGCCACAGTTTGGAAACAGTAATACCACTAATTCCATGTTTACAAAAGGAATTTCTGTGGTGGGCTCAAGCATGCCAAACAAACACAGGTCTTCCATTCAGCAAGCCTCAAGCAAATCAAGTCATCATAACAGACGCCTTGGACTACGCCTGGGGGGCGCACATGTGTTTAAAAAACGCAAGGACAGGCAGCCTAGACCTAGACCAGATACCGAGGTCTCGGTTTGGCCTGCCGCCGGATCTTTGGTATTCAGTGAGGCGCCTACGTAGCCCCTGACTACCGCAGATTTAGAAAATGCGACTATCTGTCAGTCAGAATCTACTGTTCTTCTAGAGCCGGTTCCTCCTCAACTTGCGGACGCCAGCCCTGGCGGCGATCCGGAGACTATGGACAGGCCTTTGGTTTCAGAAGGCATCTTTAAACCGACGACTCTCTCCATTAAGTCATACGCTAAGCTTCCAAAGGTTAAGAAACCGGGTCCACAGACTCCCACACAGGCCCCTATGCCTAAAAAACAGATGCTCAAAATGGCGGAGGACCTGATTACCCTTATCAGAGGTTTCCAGCCCCCTCCTGACAAAAGGCCTAGACTGGAGGAAGATTTACCTCCTTCTGATCAGGAATCCATTTCCTCAGCAGATTCTGAAGAACAGGATTACCCCTTCCCTCTCTATGAAGACTCAGATGCTGAGGAATCTATTCCCCCCCTCCCCCCTGAAGACTTCTCTTTTGAGGAAACCCTGCACACCATGAGAGAGCATTTCCACTGGGAAGGTCAAGATTACTCTGACTCCAAGAAAAGATTCCATGAGTTTCTTCTTCTACCTCAGCATAGACCCCTTGCCATTCCTCCTGTTTTAGACATTCTGGATGATGTCTACACTGAATCCAGTCTAAATCCAGATTCCTTACCTCCAGCACCACCTAAACCAGACAGATACTATCGAGTCCCTGACTCTCACAAGTTTTTATATAAAAGCCCTGCTGCAGACCCAGAAACCATTTCCCAGGGTCCCAAAGGGGTAAAGGCCTCTACTGCTAAGAATCCACTACCTGCGGAAAGAGATTCCAGGGCATTAGAAAGATGGTGGAAAAAGTGTATACCTCCGCCACTTTGGCCATGAGAGCATTAAACTGCCAGTTCCACATGATTAAATACCAGCAGTACTTGCTTACTCAGTTAAAACAGAAAATGATCCCTCAAACAGATCAACTAGATTTCAAAGGGATGCAAGATTTGTTGCATGCAGCAGAACAAGTGGGAAGACATACCTTGCAGTGTGGTTTTGATTCTTTGGAGGCCTCATATAGAGCAGCGGTCACAGGGTCTGTAATACGTAGACATGCTTGGTTAAAGGAGCAGACCTTACCAGTACATGTCAAAGCAAAATTACTGGATGCTCCACTGCAAAAGGATGCGTTATTTGGTGTCAAAGCAGAGGAAGTTTTAAAGAAAATGGAAGAAAAGGCAAAATCAATGCAAACAGTTAAAAGATTTTTTACAGGTGCAACCTCCTCGCTTCAGCAGAAACTGGCCATCAAAAAACTGGTCCTTTCCTGCTTCAGACAGACTCCAAAGGGGCAGGTACAGACACCCTAGGGGCAGAGGCCAGGCACAAGGTAACTTCAGGCCTAGACAATGGCAAACAACAACTCAAACAGGGGGGAGACGACAGATCTCAACCCTTCAGAAAACAAACTCAGTGACTTTCCTCTTCGCCTGCCAAGCAAAATTGCCCAGGCAGCTCCTCTAGGAGGAAAACTGGCTCTTTTTCACAAAATTGGTACATCATAACAAAGGACAAATGGGTTCTGGATATTATTTTCCCGAGGCTACAGATTTCATTTTCACACTTTACCACTGATGAGAGGCATGCCAAATCTGCCAACAAACCAATGGGCAGAGGCACAAAAGCAAATTTCAGCTCTCATGAACATGAAAGCAATTCAAAAGGTACCTGCAAAAGAGCAGGGTCAAGGATTTTACTCAAGACTGTTTCTAGTACCAAGAAAGGACAAAGCCTGGAGACCCATCTTAGACCTTTCAATTCTAAACACGTACCTGGACATTCCCAAATTCAAAATGCTCACACTACAGCAGCTTTTTCCCATTCTGGGCAAAGGAGTCTTGGCTGGTAACGTTGGACCTCCAAGAGGCATGCCTGCTTGTCCCTATCAGACAAGATTGCAGAAGATACCTCAGATTTTTGGCAGGCACAACGCATTATCAATTCTCTACATTGCCCTTTGGTTTATCTACTGCACCCAGAGTATTCACGAAATGCCTGGCATCAGTAATTACATACTGCAGACAATGAGGAATACAGATTTATCCTTATCTGGATGACTGCCTGATCCAAGCGGACAGCAAAGACATCCTACTACAGCATCTGGCATTTGTAACAAAGTTGCTAAGTTGCCTAGGGTACACAGTAAACAAAAAGAAGTCAAAACTAATACCCTCACAAGAAATAATTTTCCTGGGTGCCAGCTTGAATACAACGGCCCAGATGGCTTACCTCACGCCAGACAAGCAAAAACAACTGGCTCAGTACTTCAAAAAGATGGCAACTTCTACCCAGCTCACTGCAAGGAAATTCCTGCAAGCATTGGGTTACTTGGCATCCTGCATTCAACTAATTGCATATGCAAAGCTGCATATGAGAAAACTACAATGGTACCTAAAAAGTGTATGGTCCCAACACAGACACAGCCTCGAAGCAAGTATAACTCTCATTCCCTGCCGTCAGAAAGAGTTTCTGTGGTGGGCTCAAGCATGCCAAGCAAACAAGGGCCTTCCTTTTGTCTCACCTCCATCAAACCAAACCTTGACAACAGATTCATCAGACTACGCCTGGGGTGCACACATGGCAGGACAATGCATACAGAGCAAATGATCTGCAAACCAAAGGCAACTACACATCAATCAAAAGGAGATGCTAGCTGTAAAAAATGCACTAACAGCCTTCAAGGAACTTGCATCCAGGACAACTTCTGATAAGGACGGACAACACCACAGTTATGTGGTACATAAACAAACAAGGAGGAATGCACTCCTACCCACTATGCAGACAGGCAATGGACTTGTGGAACACAGCATTTACTTACCAAGTACAACTGCAAGCACAATTCCTGCCAGGAAAGGAGAACATATTGGCAGACGAATTAAGCAGAAATTTGACAGACCCTCACGAGTGGAGACTACACCCACAAGTATTCTCAATGATAATTCAAAGGTGGGGACCACCAGACATAGATCTGTTTGCCTCAATCAACAATTGCCAGCTACAAAAATTTTGCACAAGGACTTATCCCCTGGCCTGGAAAGTGGATGCCCTCTCATTCAGTTGGACAGCATTGTCAGTCTACGCCTTCCCACCTCTGCCTCTACTGACCCAGATATTACTGAAAGCCAGATCAGAGAGACCACAGATGATCCTCATTGCTCCGGACTGGCCACGTCAACACTGGTACCCATTTCTACGTAACTTGTCTCGCAGCCCTCCATGGATCTTACCTCAATTCCCTCTGCTGTTAACCCAGCAAAACTCTCAGATCCTTCACAGTCAACTAAGGACCTTAAATCTAGCTGCATGGAAAATGCCTTAAATTGTCAAACAACACTTCTCTCAAAGGACGTCCAGAATGTCATTTTGGAGGCCAGGAGGCCCAGCACCAGAAAAACTTACTCAGACAAATGGAAAAGATTTTGTGTATGGAGCCAGGCCAGAAGCCTAAATCCTGGCATCCCAAATATTCCGCTCATACTCCAATATCTAACTGAGATGCTACACAAAGGCCTTTCTTTCTCATCCATAAAGATCCATACTTCAGCCATTTCAGCTCAATATGATACGGTTCCTCCCATTTTCTCTCATCCTTTGCTAAGGCAGTTTCTCAGAGGGGCAAAAAATATAAGACCCCCCAGAAAACCACCAACTCCAACTTGGGATCTAAATTTTGTGCTGGAAAAGTTGACACTTCCTCCTTTCGAACCAGCCTCTTCAGCAGAGCTTCAATACTTGTCATGGAAAACAGCCCTGCTGCTGGCTATCACCTCAGCACGCAGAGTCTCAGAACTGCAGGCACTTACGGCAGTGGAACCTTTCATCATTTTCCATCAGGACAGAGTATCTTTACGCACCAACCCTTCCTTCATGCCAAAGGTAGTATCCAGTGTGGCTCTCAATCAGACCATACACTTGCCCACCTTTTATCCAAACCCACAGAATAAAGGAGAAAAGACTCCTTCACTCTTTGGACATTCACAGACCGTTACGTTACTACTTGGACAAGACAAAGGCCTTCAGAAAATCTGACCAACTCCTTGTATCCTATGCACCAGGCTCAGAAGGAAAGGCTATTTCAAAACGGACCATCTCCAAATGGATAGCACATTGCATTCGCTTTTGCTACTCACACCATGGGAAAGCAGTGCCTGTTAGTATTAGGTCTCACTCTACCTGGGCTACAGCAACCTCAGCAGCCTTCCTCCAAGGAGTCCCAACAAAGGACATTCTGGAGGCAGCTACCTGGAGTTCAGTGCACACCTTCACCAAGCATTACGGTCAGAAGAAAAATTCAAACGAGTCGCATCTGCCTCAGGTGATGAAAAACTTCTTTATTAGCAGCTAACCAGATTACACAGCATGTGTTAACCAAGATGATCTCCTCTGGTCAACTTGTTTACTGACAACTTTTATACTGCACGCAAAACAAGTTTTTGTTACATTTCTGACCGTTGACAGTTGGCTATGGAAAATACTTGTCATGTTTATCGTAAATCACCTCAAACCAACAGTTAGTACAGAATGTTCAAGAAGTACAGAATGTTCAGTTCAGCAATGGTAGCTCAAATTTTCCAGGACAACACAGCCTGCTTCAGTAAATTAACTCTTACTCGGCCGTGCGTCCTTATCCCAGGCTTCACTGAGCTATAACCAAATCTCTTTATTCAGAAATGCAGAAAACAGTTATTATTCAGGTTCATAAGCAATGCTGCATTTTGTTCACAGATGAGGCCCATCTTTGATAGGCATATCCCAACAAATAACATGTTCACTTTGCAAGAAGAGGAAAAAGACAAATAACAGTATGTTTTTAAAACTTTTTCTCTTAACATTTCCCCCCTGAAAACACTTTTTATTTGTCTTTTTATTTCAGCAATATATGGTAAAAACTAAGATTTTCTTTGCATACATTACTTCATTGGCAAGACAAACTTTTAAACTTCAAAAACATTTGCAAAAAGTCACATTTCAATGTATTCACTTTCACCAGTCTGTTGCAATTGCTGATACATCGTCTTCGTAACAGCAGTATCAACCAGTCTTTGTAGAAGACCTCTGATACAGGGTATACAACAACCACATACCACCACGATAGCCACAGCGACTCCGATGGACACCAGGAAACTGCTGATGAGATGACTCCATTTTCCAAACCACGCTTGTAGAAAGTCTGTAAAGGGATTACTTACCCCAGAGTTCTCTGCCAATTCTTCGGATAACATCTCCAAACCTTTCAAAGCTCGAGAGATACTTCCATCAGGCGCAGTGTTGTTTGGAATATATGTACAACAGAAAGTCCCAAACATCCTGCAAAACTCCTCCTTCTTTGGCCAGGAGCATATCCAATGCAATTCGATTCTGCCATGCCACCTGCGAAGTGGCCTCCAGTTTTTCAGCAATACCTTTCAATGCATCTTTGGTATAGTTCACAAAACGCTGCTGGTTATAGTAAATGTAGTTGATCCAGTCCACATTCTTATTAGGTTGAATCCAGACAAAGATGGATGTAAAACCAGCTGCTATTTGGTTTATTGCTTTTGTATTCATCAGGTACGCCTCTTGGTACGCCAGTGCTATCGATGTAGACACCGTTATCAAAGGATTGCTTTGGTGCCTCTCTTTTTCTCCTACTCAACCACTTCGGCTTTATTTCAGGTTCTCTTACAAAATTGCTTGCTGGAACTGGGAAAATGTAGAATGGCAGAATTAACTTTACAAGTGCACAAGTTCCCTTCCAGGGAATCGTAAGCCTTGATCTGAGTTTGTTGTCTCCACATAACCACCATACGTCTGCTAAACTGAGTTTGGTTCTCCAGAAATGGATTCTCATTGACATTCACAGTAACATTGCAATAGTTCTGTCCCATATTGCCATAATTCTTCCCTGTGCCATCTCTGGAAATGCACATATACGAACCTGGATAGGAAATCGCTGCAGGCGGTTTCTCAACTTTGCTTATGACTGGAAAACGCTGAGTTTCATTTTTGCATTTATCTTCAGTTTTGTTGTAGAATCATTTTAACATACACGTTAGGTTACCTTCATCTCGCATCAATGGGACTGTCGCTAGTTGCTGTTTACCTTCAGCACAAGAAACACAGTTCTTCTTCTGTGAAGGCAAAATCTGCTTTACTTGTAGCATTTTTAAGGCTTTGTACTTTAAGTTGGAGGGTCCCCAAAGGATCAGTTCCAATTGAAAGAGACACTCCGATTCCATAAACTCCTGAATCACTTTCTTGTGGTGACACAATGGTTATAGTAATTACTTCGGTACCTTGGAAATGCGCAATTTTTATTCTTTGTTGCCTGATTTTATCTTTCTCTGGTATCACTGCACCACTTGTTTCCCATCCATTCACATCTGTTGACCACCAAACATTTGACCAGGACGTACAGTCTCTATTGCACAAGTATTTTGCACGAGTCAAGAAATCATCATTGTTCCATTTAGAACAGTCCTTCACAAAGTTTCACGTTAAACACAGTAGTAACACCTGTTTGCGCTTGCAGCACCACCATTCCTTTTTCTCTTGCAACTGTTCCTTCTCGTATGGACATATTTACTTTCGCCACCAAAATCATCATCATGTAACAGTTCAAGTACCAGTTGAACATGGCCATCCTCCCTAAGGATAACCTCGCGCCATTGGTTTCTTCAGTGGGTTTGAGATGAACTAACCCCTATTGGGCTAATCCACCTTTGTAGCCAGACTTTGCGCTCAGAGGTCCGGTGGAGTTTGACCAATATCAATGACAGAAGGAAGAACCTTGAGTTTTTTTTACAGTGGGTGATATGAATCCACGAAGTCCTCTCAGCGATCTTTACAGCCGTAGGTGTCGAGGTTAGTACTTGGTATGGGCCTTCCCACCTGGGGGATGACCAATTCTTTCTCTTCACAATTCGGATCCACACCCAGTCCCCGGGTGCCACACTTAACAAGGTTTCATTTCTGGAATCTGCAAAGGAGTCATTGGTTACAAGAGATTTGACATTTAGCAGCTTCTTCATATAATCCGCCAGATCCTCACCCCCCTCACATTCCGCTGGCAACAATCCTTGACACTGCGAGACGTAATATGGTCTCCCAAACAAAAGTTCAAACGGTGCAAGTCCTTTGTAGGAAGGTGAGATTCGCATATACAGGAGTGCCAAAGGAAGGCACGCAGTCCATGATCTGTGTGTTTCTGACATCAGTTTGCGGAGCTTATTCTTCAAGACCCCGTTGTGTCTTTCCACCAGTCCAGCTGATTGGGGATGGTAAGCACAATGGTACTTAAGATCAATTTGAAACACTTGACCCAACTTCTGAACAATCTGGTTAACAAAATGAGACCCATTATCACTGTAAATGCGTCTTGGTAAACCAAATCGGGGAATTATTTCTGTAGTCAAAAGCTTTGCTACTGTTTGTGCATTCGGGTGCTTTACTGGAAAAGCTTCTACCCATTTAGAAAAAGTATCAATAATGACTAAACAGAACCGTTTTCCCTCTGAGGGTGTCAATTCAATGAAGTCCATACAGAGTGTGTGGAATGGATATGGAGGGGTGGGGAATGCCTTCTGAGACTTTTTAACTCCCCCCTGAGCATGATACTTTGCACATAATAAACAAGATAAACAGAATTGCTTTGCATAAGTTGAAAACCCCTTACACCAAAACACCTTAGACACTATTTGAATCATCGTCTGTACTCCTACATGGGCAGGTCCATGGCTAACCAATGCCGCATACCTAAAAAGGTTTGAGGGTAATACCATTTTCCCATCTGATGCCTTATACAACCCATCCTGTTGCGTGATACCATATTTTACCCAATGACATTTTTCCTTCTATGTTGTCAATGTTTCATTACTTTTAGTGTCTCTAAGTCTAAGAGGTGTCCGGGCTCTAAATCATTGTCATGCAAAAGCAAATCATTTTCTTGAGCTGCCTTTTTTGCAGCCATATCAGCAAGTGCATTTCCCCTGGAGACAGGATCTTTTCTGTTGGTATGTGCAGAACATTTACATATCGCTATCTGAAGTGGTAGTTGCACTGCATCTAACAACTGTAAAATTAAATCTCTGTGATTTATTGGTTTGCCTGTCGCAGTAACCATTCCCCTACTCTTCCATTGTTGAGCGAAAACATGTACAGAGGAGAAAGCATATTGACTATCTGTGTAAATTGTCACTTTTTTACCCCCCCCCCCAAGGTACAAGCTCGAGTCAAAGCCACCAACTCAGCTGCTTGTGCAGAATAAATGTTTGACAATCTTTTTGCCTCCAAAACTTCAGTTTCTGTGGTGAATGCATACCCTACTAGTGTTTTTCCTACAGTGTCCTCCTTTGCTGATCCGTCTACAAACAAAACGAGATCAGAATCTACCAATGGAACATCCGTTAAATCTGGTCGGGGAAGCACTTTGTCATGAATGCTGTCTAAACAAACGTGTGGAGTACCTTCTTCTGGAGTCAGCAAAAGTGTCGTCGGATTAAGAGTAGTACATCTTTCTGTGGTCATATGAGGATGTGTCAGCAGCACTGTCATACACGACAAATGTCGACTAGGAGATAAAAAGGTTATCTTATCTTGCAAAAGTATAGTAGCTACTGAATGTGGAACCCGCAATTGTAATGGGTGAAACAAAACTAATGATGCTGAGGCTTGTACTGCCATGGCGGCTGCCACTACAGCTTGAACACAATGCAGCAGTGCCCTTGCAACAGGATCTAATCTGGAGGAGTAGAAAGCTATCGGTCTCTGTTTATCCCCATGTACTTGTACCAGAACCGAAGTCATATATCCTCCCTTACAATCAACCATTTGTACCAAACGGCTTAGAATAGTTCGGAAAACCCAAAACAGAATATCCTGCTATCAATTGCTTAATTCTATTAAATGCCTGTATTGCCTTATTTGTCCACTGTATATTATTCTTAGCTGCCATGGGAGTGTCCTAGATTAGTGCGGTCAATGGCCCTATTTCCTCAGCATAGCTAGGGATCCAACTTCTACAAAAATTAGTCACACCTAAAAAGGACATCATCTCCCGCTTAATTGTGGGCATAGGTGCCTCAAGAATTGCTTGTTTTCTTTTGTTCTCCAATTGTCTACCTGCCTGTGAAATTAAATAACCCAAGTACTTTACTTGTGCTTTCCACAATTGTAACTTTTCTTTATTTACCTTATGTCCTTGCTCAGCTAAAAAACTAAGAAGGGCAAGGGTATCCTTTCTACAACTTTCCTGCGTGGGTGAGGCCAACAAAATATCATCTACATACAACAGAACCTGGCTTCCCTGTGGAGGAACAAACTGAGCTAAATTTGCAGCCATTTCTTGTGCGAATATTGTCGGACTCTCACAATAACCCTGTGGCAATCTGCTGTAGGTGTATCTTTTACCTTGATAAGTGAATGCAAACCAAAATCTACTCTCCTTATGTAGTGGTATGGAGAAAAAGGCATTGCTTATATCTATGACAGAAAAATATCTGTGCTGAGGTAGTAAATCATTAAGTAATGTATAGGGGTCAGGGACCACCGGTGCTCTTGGGATCACAGCCGAATTAACTGCTTGTAAATCCTGAACCAACCTCCATGACCCATCCGGTTTCTTTACAGGAAACAACGGAGTACTGCAGGGCGAATCTGGGCATTCAACAAGAATTCCTACCTGTTTTAGCTGCTCAATAACTGGCTTAATTCCTTCCTCTGCTTGTTTACTTAGCAGGTATTGGTGCTTACGAGGTCTAAAACCTGACTTTGGAGTTATACAAACTTCACCTGCTGTTTTCATCAGTCCTACATCTCCTTTACCTTTTGACCATAAGTCTACAGGTAAGGCACTTAACGCACTATCTTCCTCTTGAGTTAGAAGGATTTGTCATGCCATTTCTGTTTTGTCATCCCTGAGGTGCACACTTGGTTGTGCCCAAGTCACCCAATTTAATCTTTGTACCTGGATCTGTTGATCTTTCAACTGACGTTCGGACATTGTGTCCCAATTCGTTACCTTTTTCGCCAAATCTACCCAATGTGTCCCCACCGCTTTAGTAATTGAAATATGTGGGCTATAACCTGAGCGATATAAAGAACTCATTTCCTTGGTCAAAGTACAGGTCACTACTGTATTACCTTGCGTATCCCAAAACATATCATTCAAAATTATCCTTGCACGTTTGTGCTTAAAGAATTCTTTTTCAAATTCTTTATCTGGACCTGGGGCCTTTCTATAGAACATTGTACAATGTAAGTATGCCGCAACCTGCAGTGACCCGCTCCTAGATTTACTTAAAGCTAGGTTGATCAAATCTGTATCAATCCTCCCCGGCCAGTTTGAAATCAAGTCCTGGCTATACCAGTAAAACAAGTCTTGTACTCCCTGTACCACCAAGCCATCCGCTAACCTTTTCGCCTCAATGCCTTTAGGTGTGGGAATTGCCGCTATTCCAGACAAATGCATCAAATCTCTCTCCTAGCAAATTAACTGGACAAACTTTCGATATAATTACCCTACACCTAACAGTTTGTTTTGTTTGTGGATCTATGAACAGTAGAGGATGAGACAGTGGTTCCTTATAGATTTTCCCGTTTGCCGCTTTCACAAGGACAAACTTATCTGTTTCGCAGTTCGGAGGCAGAACTGCTGGACCCAAAAGTGTACGCGATGCACTTGAATCACATAAAAACTCCACTTTCTGTCCCTCAACCAAAAACTCTATCATGGGTTTTTGATCTAGATGCATAGCAATACCCTAATTTGCCAGGTTTATGACTTCACAGTCACAATCCCGCCCTTCCTTCTGAGTGTTCTGACATTCATCGCAGAGAGTGTCTGCCTCATCATCATCACAATCATTCTCACTTTCTTCTTCTCTACAATAATCACAATAATGATTTTGGCGCCTTCCTTTGCAATCATATAGTCATGCGGTGCCCTTGTTCGTAAGCTGTGGGGGATATTGCCACTCTTCACAGTCGGCAGCGAAGTGCCCACGTCTACCGCACTTAAAACATTCTCCACATTTTAACCTCCCCTCATATTCCTCTGAATGTCCACTCGGTTTATTTAATGTGTCCCATTTCGGGCCCCCACGTTTTTACGCCACCACAGCGCCCTTGCCCCTTTGGTCCTGTACCAAGAGTCACTGTCATCCCCTACTGCTAACACTTATACTTTTCTTTTCTTTTTTAAATTGAAATGTCGCTCAGCATGCCGTGCATATTCAAACAAAGGTTGCAGTCTACATGTTCTATGATCTACCATATGCTTGGTTATAAAACTACTTATCGGAGCCCTACAACCCTTAAGAAAAGCATTTTTCAATTGCTGTTCATACGGACTATCATTGGTCTGATCCTGTGGAATCATCATTCCACAATGGTTATTGAACACTTCTGTCAATCTTACAATATAGTGATCTACAGATTCATCATCATTTTGGATGCACTGATTTATTACTGTCCAATCTGCTCTTGGACGCCACTTATCAGAAATTCTCTTTAACAGATCAGTGACTCGCGTGTCTAACACCCCAGAATTATGCTTTAATGTAGCGCTGTCATCTGCCTTACATGTCCAAGTACCACAAACTAAGTGCCAATCTGGACCCAGGATTTGTCGCACTACTTGTTCTACTTCTAAACCATTTAGATGATAACTTAAACACATACCAACTATGTCCTCAGAAAACTTTTGAAAATTAACCTCGGGATGAGGAATACCATCTGTAGCTCGTTTTATATCCTCTCTAGCCCAGGGACGATAAACTAAAATAGTTGGCTCTTGTCCAACATCCCCTGCTTGTGGGTTTGCAACTTGTATTAAGGGAAGAGCTTCTGAGTAGTCAGAAAGTTTAATGGCCCAACGTCCTTGCCCTGCTGGTCCTGACCTTAACTGCATAGGTTGGTCTACCTGCTGCAAAGCAACCTTTGGTACTACGGGAATTTGCGGGTAAATTGGAGGGGTCACAACGCTTCCTTGAGCAGCCAATAACCCACCTTGCTGTACAGATCCCACATCTTCAGACTGATATTGAGGAGGTTCCACCGGTACGGCAGCAGCAATTAGTTGCCTGCCTTTGTACCGCACAAACTGTATGCTCATCCTCCTCATCTAAAAATAAAGCTACTTTTCCACTTGGCACCAGTGATCCCTTTTGATTTATTTTTCGTTTTCCTGGCACTGTTTTTCTTTTATAGCTCATTTATTTGCTTCTTTTAACCATTTTTGTGCTTGGGGAAATCCCAATTGTCTTTGCTTTTTAGTTCTAGTTCCTGCATCTCTTTTCAAATCTCTAACCAATTTTGCACAGGCATTCTTATTCAGGGTACCATCAAAATCATATTTCAACTTTCACTTTTTCAAAAATTTAACATTATTTTTGTTTAAACCTTTCATATACTTAGCATCAACATTTAAACAGACATCACTCTCACACTTGCAGCAACTTGAACCCATGTTTCCCCTAGATTTCTTATTTTAGGACTGTATCAAAGTTATTTTACAGGGCTTATTCTAAAATGGGGCTATCTTAACGGGTGATCCTAACAAAATAATCTTAAGTAATCCTACCCACCCTTAACTAAAAAAAAAAAAAAACCCTTGTCGACAAGATTAAATTAAAAGAAAATTTATTTTTCATCCTACCTGAACCAGATGAGACTCTGTTTCCCCTTTTGGTTCAGAAACCGTCCCTCAGATAGGGATCAGAGAGCGGCCGGCCTACTCTCAACGACAAATCAGTCGGAGGGCTTTCAGTCGAGGGAATCATAAGATGAGAAACCCTCACCTGCACAGGTTTTTCGGTCTCTCTGTCGGTCTGATCCATATCTTCGTAGAGGTTTCCGTTACGAAGGACCAAAAATGTCAGAAGAAAAATTCAAACGAGTCACATCTGCCTCAGGTGATGAAAAACTTCTTTATTAGCAGCTAACCAGATTACACAGCATGTTGGCCAAAATGATCTCCTCTGGTCAACTTGTTTACTGACATCAACTTTTATACTGCAAACAAAACAACTTTTTGTTACATTTCTGACCGTTGACAGTTGGCTATGGAAAACACCTGTGCTAAACATGTTTATCATAAATCACCTCAAACCAACAGTTAGTACAGAATGCTCAAGAAGTACAGAATGTTCAGTTCAGCAATGGTAGCTCAAATTTTCCAGGAGACACAGCCTGCTTCAGTAAATTAACTCTTACTCGGCCGTGCGTCCTTATCCCAGGCTTCACTGAGCTATAACCAAATCTCTTTATTCTGAAATGCAGAAAACAGTTATTATTCAGGTTCATAAGCAATGCTGCATTTTGTTCACAGATGAGGCCCATCTTTGATAGGCATATCCCAACAAATAACATGTTCACTTTGCAAGAAGAGGAAAAAGACAAATAACAGTATGTTTTAAAACTTTTTCTCTTAACAATTACCACCTTCCTCTATACTCAAAATCCAGAGCTGGGTTTTCCACTGCAGTTCTGCAGGGCATTTTAGCTGCACCTAACCCAGTTTAGCTCCTACCACCCAACCATAGCTTTGGGACTCCACCCAAGTGTGATGACTGCAGCAGCATAGCACGATGAACATAGTACAGTTTTTTACCTACCATAAATGTAGATGTTCGAGTGGTTATGCTGCTGCAGTCCAGGTTACCCTCCCTCCATCCCCTCTATCTAACAAGATTTTACTTACACCTCCATGTACATCAAACTTTGGGATGCATGTCTATATGGTGTATTTGCTTACAACTAGTACTTTTGTTTTTTCACTAAGGTATGTTTTGCAAGCTTCTTATTTTGCCCTCTTAGTTTGGGGCCACTTGACTTCTGGGGCAAGAAAAACTGAAGAAAATGACATTGGCTGCTTTGGAATTCAGGCTGACTGCGGGACCGCCTGACGGCAGGATAACCCAAGTGTGATGACTGCAGCAGCATAACCACTTGAACATCTACATTTATGGTAGGTACAAACTGCACTTTACTAATCCACCCTTGAGACCTATTGTCTCAGGTGGTGGATGGGTAACGGAGCCTATTTTGAAATATTTACAGAGTGTATTGGGAAAGTATTTACAAATATGTTCCACTGTGTTGAAGGATACTAATGATTTTTTAAATAGTCTGTATAATTGGCAATTGAATCATGAGTCAGATGGATATATTATGGTAACCATTGATATTACTTCACTATTTACTGTCATACCCAACATTTATGGGGTCAATGCTATCCGTGATTTTTTGAATAATGAAGTTAAGGATGTATGGGAGAGAAATTGAGTCTATATGTACTCTCCTGGAAACAGTCCTGACACACAATGTCTTTATTTTTGATGAAGAACCATACCTGCAACTCACCGGGGTAGCGATGGGTACGCCCATCGCTAACACGTATGCTAATTTAGTTATTTATGAGTGGGAAAAGAATGTAATATTGAGTAAAACTAATCAGCTTAATGAAAAAGTATTGCTCTATAAGAGGTTTTTGGATGATTGTTTTATGTTATGGAATGGTTCACTTACGGAATTGGACGATTATGTGAATTATTTAAATATGTCAACTGATTTTTTAAAATTCAAAATGGAAGTATCACACTGTAGCATAAACTATTTAGATGTAAATCTTTTTAAGAGTAATAATAAACTAGAGTCCAAGGTATTCAGGAAAGATGTCGATGCCTTGAGATATGTAAATAGGGGTAGTATGCATGCCCCTCACATTTTTAAAGGAATATTGAGGGCACAGTTTATTAGGTTGAGTAAATTAAATACAGTTGAAAGTATGTTTAGTGAACAGGTTAAGACCATGTCTCAAGAGTTTAGGAAGAGTGGTTATTCAAGACAGATTGTGGATAAGGTATGTGAGGAAGTATTAAAAGAAAGATGTACCAAATATAGACCGATTTTGGCGGGTGGGATGACGCTAAGTGGAGAGGTTACACATAGAGAAGATATAATGGTGAGGTATTTGACAACATATAATCTGAACGCACGTGATGTATTTAATATAATAGAAAAAAATTGGCCAATTTTATTAGCGATGCCTGAGATAAGGTCCATTGTGAGTGATAAGCCAAGGTTTGCCTACAGGAGTTTTGAAACATTGAAGCAAAAATTATACTACAAAGATTTTGAAGTAAAAGCTAAAGGAGTAAGTAGGGCAACAGGAATAAGGAAATGTTATAATTGTTCCTGTTGCAATGATTTGTATGAGGGTAAAGGTGTATTTGAGCACCTCATTAGTGGAGAGGTATTTACTTTAAGAATGCTGACAGCCTGTAATGAGGCGAAAGTGGTTTATTTAGCTACAAGTACGTCTTTGTACATAACTTCCTTGTGGTTTTACCCACATAAAACTAAGAGAAAGAATAATAGAGCATAAATCAGAGATAAGGAGGAAAATATTAACAAATGCGTTGAGTAAACATATTATAGATAAAGGTGAAGAACATGTTTTTAAATTTAGGGTTTTATCTATAGTAGAAATGAGTATAAGAAAAGGTGATTTAAATAATTTTTTTTAGAGTTAAAGGAGTTGGAATGGATTATTAGGCTTCAGGCGGATAACGACCCTTGTTTAAATAATGCTGTTAATTTAAAGCCAGTATTAGTGAAGAAGCAGAGGGAACAATTATAGTATATTATTTTATAGGTAATGTATCTGTAGGTATAGTAATATAAATGTATGTGTATATGTGTATATATATTTTTCATGTTCTTTATGTGGTTGTAAAGGTGTTGTGATATATTTCATTATTTTGTTATATATGGATATTTATTTAATGTTTTTATGTTGTATTTTATTTCTGCTATATGACATTAAGTAAGTTTTTTTAAGATTTAATTGCTGGTTAAAATGTGGGATGGGCTGAAGCATGTGATTTAATTGTATCTCCTATTTAAATGTTGGATTAATGTAATTATTTTATACTGATGAAGGGTGTAGACCCGAAAGCTTTATATTAAACTCTTTGGTGTGGTTTACAGTAGGAGTGATAATATGCCAGTTTACTTAACACAACTGTACCGTATTGACTTATCAAAGTTTTGGGACTAGTTTATATGTCATTGATATGGTATGATGTGGGGTTAGTTCTTACTCAGGAAGAAAACTAAATTGGAAAAACTACAAATGTTCTTTCTGAAAAAATAAAGGGTATTGGTAACTTAGGATCGAATGCGGTCTTCTCCATCTGAGTTCAGTCTGTGGGTTGTCAGATCTCTGACTGGCCATCTTAGACTTCAGCCTGCCAGCTCCACCAGGATTACCTCAGAATTATTTTTCCGCCATTCCCGGATGGCAGCTTGGTCATGTGCCATGGGAGCATATCCTTTTTGTCTGTGTTTTTTTTTTTTTTTTTTTTTTTGTGTGTGTAACTCCTTTTTCCGCTATCCTAGATGTCCTTCAAGAATGCAACTGCAGTCATAACATATGGGTTGTCCTGCCTCAGGCAGCCCTCGGTCGGCCGGATTCCAAAGTCTGGGTCCGGCGTCGGCCGGAGTCGCCTCCTCTCCGACGTCACAACGGCTGGAGTATAAAGGCCTCGGGCGACGCCATGTTCTTCAGTCTTTCTTGCCGCGCGGTGCCCGAAGCAGAAGCAGTTCGCAAGTGCCGGTCGGTCAGCTCCTGTGTTTCAGTTACCGAAGTCATCTAAAAGCTAAGTACCCCGTTGGGGAACATTTTTTCTTGCCTCAGCCGATGTCAGAACAAATTGAGAAAGTTAATAATTGTTTGTCTTGTGGTAAACAAATACCTCATAAGGACTTCCATTCTTACTGCCTCCCTTGCCTGGGCCCAGACCACGACGTCTCGGCCTGTGCTGCCTGTGCTTGCTTTAATAAGCGCACTCTCAGGCGCCGGGCAGAATTTGCCGAAGACTTTTTCGGCGAATCCTTCGCTTATATCATGCCGTCGGATCAACCGACAACACAAATTTCCAAAAAGCGTAAGGACCGGGACCGACATCCGCGGCCCGCGTCCTCTACCGATATTTCTCCTAAGCCCTCCGCGAGTGCTTCGGTCCCTACGGAAGCGGTAATTCAACCGCTCCAGGCCGACGACACAGCGGTAACACGTCCTTCGGTCCCGGAGACTACACCAGTGCCGGTTATTGATTTTCCTCCAGAAACCGAAGTTCTGGATCTACCCGACACCATACCCGTGGACAAGGTTACTCTTGCAAGTGGGGCGGCTAGGCCTCCTGTATCCATGTCCATCAAGGCCTTTGCAAGTGCCAAGGCCACCAGCCAGGCCAAGGCCCATCCTAAACCTACTGCCCAGGCCCCTTCTTCTGATAAGCAGATCATGTCTCTTGCTGCAGACCTCATCTCTCTTATCAGGGGGTCTCAGCCTCACCCGGACAGAGGTTCTCAGCCGCCTGCAGAGAAAAGGCCTAGAACTGAGCAGACTGACAACCTCTCTTCAGATGAAGCCTCTGGGGATTCTGAGCATTCAGATACACAAGAAGAATCCTTCCAGGCCTATGAGGACTCTGATGCCGAGGAGTCAATTCCCTCTGCCTCTACTCCAGAGGATTTTTCATTCGGTGAAGTCCTCCACTCTATGAGGGAGCATTTCAAGTGGCAGGTTCAGGAATTTTCTGATTCTAGGAAAAGGCTACGTACCTTCCTCAAGTTACTCCAGCACAGGCCTTTAGCTATCCCTCCAGTTATGGATGTCCTGGATGATGTTTTCTCCGACTCCAGTGCTAACCCTGATTCTCTCCCTCCTGCTCCTGTCAAGCCGGACAGATATTACAGGGTCCCTGACACTCACAAGCATCTTTTTAAGGCCCACTCTGTGGATCTTGAAACTATTGCACAGGGCCCCAAAGGGGTGGCTACTTCCTCAGCCAAGAATCCACTGCCAGCGGATAGGGAAGCGAGGTCCCTGGAGAGATGGGGTAAAAAAGTTTATACCTCTACCACCCTTGCCATGAGGTCACTTAACTGCCTTTTTCATATGTTTCAGTACCAGGATTATTTACTGGATGATTTACAGAAAAAGCTAGCCTCTCCTGAGTCTATTGATAGAAAGGCATTGCAGGATCTGGTCCATAACACTCAGCAGGTTAACAATCATTTTCTACAGTGTGGTTATGATGCATTGGAGTCTTCATGTAGGGCAGCTATGACACGGGCTGATATGCGTAGACATGCTTGGTTAAAAGAACAGCCACTGCCAGACCATGTTAAGGTAAAGTTACTTGATGCACCTCTGGAAAATAAAAGCTTTTTGGTGCTAATGCACAAGATGTGTTGAAGTCCATTGAGGAAAAGGCAAAGTCAGTTCAGACAGTCAAAGATTTCCTCCAGGTTCAGCCACCCAGATTCAGCAGGAATTGGCCTTCGAAGAATTGGTCCTTTCCAGACACTGACAAGTTTCAAAGGGGAAAAAACAGGCGTGCTCGAGGTAGAGGGCAAAACCGACGGTCCTACAGGGGCCGCCAATGGCAATCACCAAATCAAAGAAGTGGCGCAGCCAGTCCAGCTGCACCACAAGGACAATCACAATGACTTGACTTTCTCGCCGCCTACCAAAGCTCAAAGAGAAGCACCTTTAGGCGGAAAATTATCCTTATTCTCAAACAACTGGCATATCTTAACCAAGGACAACTGGATTCTGGATTTAATAGACAAAGGATACAGATTCCACTTCCATACTTTACCAATAAGACAAGGCATGCCAAACCTGCCACATCATCAAAGGGCAGAGGCACTCATTCAAGTTTCAAAGCTGCTAAGCATAAAAGCAATAGAAAAGGTCCCTCCTCAGGAACAAGGCCAGGGATTTTACTCAAGACTGTTCCTTGTTCCAAGAAAAGAAAACAAATGGAGGCCTATACTGGACTTGTCTACTCTAAATACTTTTCTCATTGTGCCAAAGTTCAAAATGCTGATGTTACAGCAACTCCTTCCCATGCTGGGCAAGGGGTCTTGGCTGGTCACTGTGGACCTCAAGGAGGCATACCTGCATGTCCCAATCAGACACAGTTGCAGAAGATACCTCTGAGATTTCTTGCAGGGACAGAGCATTATCAATTCTCAGCATTACCATTTGGCTTATCTACTGCGCCCAGAGTGTTCACGAAATGCCTGGCATCAGTAGTTGCAAACTGCAGACTCCAGGGGATTCAAATATACCCCTACCTGGACGACTGCCTGATACAAGCAGACAACAAGCAAACCTTGATAACAAACCTGGACTATGTCATTCAATTACTACAGGCCTTGGGATACACAGTCAACATTCAAAAATCAAGGCTACTGCCATCCCGACAGATTATTTTCCTGGGAGCCAAATTGGACACAAACACACAAATGGCCTTCCTCACAGAAGAAAAACAAGAGCAGTTACCAGACTACTTCAAAGGCCTAGCAAAGCTGTCCCAGCTGACTGCAAGGAAAATCCTGCAGGCCCTGGGGTTCATGGCATCCTGCATTCTTCTGATACTTTGGCAAGACTTCATATGAGAAAGCTGCAATGGTACTTAAAAAGCTTATGGTCACAACACAGCCAAAGCCTAGAGGACGTAATCCCACTTATTCCATGTCTGCAAAGAGAATTCTTGTGGTGGGCTCAAGCAAGTCAGTTAAACCAAGGCATGTCTTTCAACATACCTCAAGCAGGTCAAATCATTACAACAGACGCCTCAGATCATGGATGGGGGGCGCACATGGAGGACATATGCATCCAAGGGCAATGGAACCCAAGGGAATGGCATCTGCACATAAATCGAAAAGAGATGTTGGCAGTGATACGTGCAATCGAGACTTTTGAAAAATCACTTCAACAAGGACATTTGCTAATAAGGACAGACAACACCACGGTTATGTGGTATATAAACAAGCAGGGAGGCACTCATTCTTATCCCCTCTGCAGATTAGCAATGATTCTTTGGGAAAAGTCCCTGAGCCTGAAGATCCACTTACACTCCCAGTTTGTGCCAGGCAAGGACAATGTTCTGGCGGACAAGCTGAGCAGAAATTTCTGGGATCCACACGAATGGATGCTGCATCCTCACATTTTCTCCCAAATAACAAGGGCATGGGGAAGACCGGACATAGATCTCTTTGCTTCTCACCTGAACCATCACCTGGAAAAGTTTTGTACAAGAACTCACCATCCTCTAGCCTGGAAAACGGATGCTCTCTCCTTCAGCTGGAATTCCCTTACAATTTATGCATTCCCTCCTCTACCACTGCTGACCAAGGTGATGCTGAAGATCAAAGCAGAACGACCAACAGGCATTTTGATAGCTCCAGACTGGCCAAGGCAGCACTGGTACCCATTGCTGTTGAGCATAACTCGGACCAAGCCGTGGCCTCTGCCTCTATGACCTCTGCTTCTAACCCAGCACAATTACAGGACTGTTCATCAAAACCTGCAAACATTGCATCTGACAGCCTGGAGGTTACCATAACTTCTTCCGATATCTCTCTTTCCAAAGAAGTTCAAGAGATTCTACTGGAAGCACGCAGACCTTCCACCAGAAAGACCTATTCAGCCAAGTGGAAGAGATTCATCATCTGGAATGCCAACAAGGGTCAGGATGCAACAGTATTGAGCATACCTCAGATATTAGAATACTTGGCAGAATTGTTTCATACTGGTCTCTCATATTCTTCCATAAAGATCCACGCTTCAGCAATCTCAGCAAAATACAGTTGTGATCCACCTGCGTTCTCACATCCCTTGCTGAGACAGTTTCTAAGAGGGATAAACAATATCAAACCTCCCAGAAAACCACCAGTGCCTGCATGGGACCTCAATTTCGTCTTGGAAAAATTAACTCTTCCCCCTTTGGAACCAGCAGCATCTGCAGAAATGCAATTTCTCTCCTGGAAAACTGTTTTCCTATTGGCAGTAACATCAGCAAGAAGAGTCTCTGAGATACAGGCACTCATGGCAGTACCTCCCTTTCTCATTTTTCATCAGGACAGAGTCTCCCTAAGGACCAATCCTTCTTTCATGCCAAAAGTAATTTCCAGGGTGTCTCTAAATCAAGCCATTCACCTGCCTACTTTCTTCCCCAATCCTCAAAACAAGGGGGAAAAGCTGCTGCATACTTTGGACATACACAGACAACTCCGCTACTACTTGGACAGAACAAAGACCACCAGAAAGTCTGACCAACTGTTCGTAGCCTATGCTGCTGGAGTTCAAGGAAAAGCAATCTCCAAACAAACAATTTCAAAATGGATTGGACACTGCATCAGATTCTGCTATTCCTTTCATGGAAAAGGTGTGCCAGCCAATATTAGGCCACACTCCACCAGGGCTATAGCCACATCCACAGCTTTCCTAAGAGGAGTGGCTACAAAGGACATTCTAGAGGCTGCTACATGGAGCTCCGTGTGTACATTTACCAAGCACTACAACCTGCCTTTATACTCCATATCCCGAGCAGGCTTTGCTTCGGCAGTCCTGCAGGGCATTATAGCTACACCATCTCTTTATTAGTTCCAACCACCCCCAGCTTGGCTATGGTATTCAACCCATATGTTATGACTGCAGTTACATTCTTGAAGGACATAGTACAGTTTTGTACCTACCATAAATGTAGATGTCCGATAGATATGCAACTGCAGTCGGATTTTCCCTCCCTCCTACCCCTCTGCAACTTTCTTTTAGGGTCCACTACCCCTATTCCTATTAGCTGGGGGTACTTTTTATGGTGTATCTGTTTATTACTGTTGTGCATGTCTGGAATGGTTTATCCATTCACCAAATTTAGCCTTCCTTGGAGGGCACCTGGCATCTGGGGCAAGAAACACTGAAGAACATGGCGTTGCCAGAGGCCTTTATACTCCAGCCGTTGTGACGTCGGAGAGGAGGCGACTCCGGCCGACGCCGGACCCAGACTTTGGAATCCGGCCGACCGAGGGCTGCCTGAGGCAGGACAACCCATATGTTATGACTGCAGTTGCATATCTATCGGACATCTACATTTATGGTAGGTACAAAACTGTACTTTTCCTTTTGTGTGATTTAGGTAGTTTAGATAAAATTTAGTGTATACTAGTATTAGGTGTAAGAATAGTGTTTTTTTGATTAGGTTCTTGTGACAGGGTTGTTTTTTCCTGTCTAGTGTGTTGTGGTCTTTGTATGTTAGGATTAGTTAGGTTGGTTGTAAGTTAGTGTTGTTTAACTGTCTTTTCGGATGGGTAAATTATTTAAGAAATGTGTTTTGTGGGCATGTACTCCCTTCTCAGGATATTGGTTGTCTTGGGGGGCTGCTCATCTTCATTCCTCTTGTTCTGTTTGAGGGTTTTAGCACTTGAGCCATTAATATGAGGAGGGCCAGGTTGATGCTTGAGGAATGTTCTTAGTGTTTCACTGTTGCAGCCATTACATTTAGGTAATCTGCTGGCAGGTTGCCCTCAGTCGGCCTGATTAACAAAGTCTTGGGTCCTGTGTCAGTTGCTGTCCCTTCTTCCATGACGTCAGGTTGTCAGGGCTATAAAACATGCAGCCGACGCCATTACATTAGTCTTTCTTGCCACGTGGTGCCCGAAGCAGAAGCAGTTCGCAAGTGCTGGTCGGCCGACTCCTGAAATTTTCGTTTTCGAGTTTCAGATCCGAAGTCTTCAACTAAGAAGGTAAGTACCCCGTTGGGGAAACTTTTTCTTGCTCCTTTCCCATGTCAGTAAAAGTTAATCATTGCATTACTTGTGGGAAGCAAATACCTCATAAGGATTTCCATTTGTACTGTATTCCTTGCCTAGGCCCTGACCACGACATACCTTGCTGTCGGTTCTGTGCTTTATTTAATCAATGCACTATTAAACGTCGCTACATTTTTGCTTCTAAATATTTTGGCTCACTCTTTAATTATCCAGAAATGTCGGTTACCAATCTGACTACCGGAATACCTAAAAAAACGCAAAGAAAAAGACAGAGACATGCCGTTGAGGTCCAGAACTGCCGACGGTGCTTCTCCTAAGCCAGTCGCCAGTTCGCCGGTACTCAGAGAGGCGCTTTCGCAGCCCTTGATAGCCGCTAATTCTGATTCACAGGTCTCTACTGAGACCCATTCGGAGTCTGGTATGCCGCGAGCTGTTTCAACTATGGAACCTGCGGATGTCTCTACCTTGGATGGGTCCGGAGTCGCTGTGCAGGCACCGGCTTCTGAGGGTGTTTTCAGGCTTACAGATTTGTATATTAGACCGATGCCATCTTCAAAACTAAGGCCAAAATCTCGACCTATGTCTAAAAAAAGACACCTAGGCCACAAGTGCAGGCCCCTATGCCTAAGAACCAAATGATCAAAATGGCTGAAGATTTAATTACTCTGATCAGGGGTAGTCAACCCCCCCCCCCCCCTTCTAAGAGGTCTAGGCAAGATAATTGACTATGAATCCTCTGAACAGGACTCTATTTCTTCTGATTCTTCTAATGAACAGGAATTGTCTATACCTACTTATGAGGCCTCTGATGCAGAAGATTCCATTCCTTCTGAGGATTTTTCTTTTGGGGAAACTTTGCATACCTTAAGGGAACATTTCCACTGGGAAAGTCCAGATTTTTCTGAATCTAAAAAGAGACTTAGGGATTTTCTTCTTCTTCCTCAGCATAGGCCTTGGCTATACCTCCTGTTCTAGACATTGTTGATGATGTTTTTTCAGAATCTAGTATGGCTCCTGATTCTCTGCCTTTGGCTCCTTGTAAGCCAGACAGATACTACAGGGTTCCTGACTCCCACAAATTCCTTTTCAAAAATCCTGTTGCGGATCCTGAAACCATTTCTCAGGGTCCCAAGGGCATTAAGGCTTCTACTGCTAAAAATCCCACCCCTTCTGATAGAGATTCCAGGGCGTTGGATAGATGGGGTAAGAAGGTTTACACTTCTCAACCTTGGCAATCAGGGCTTTAAACTGTCAATTTCATATGCTTAAAATATCAACAGCATATCATGGGACTGCTTAAACAGAAAATGATGTAAATTTCTGACTGTGTGGAAAATAAAGATTTACAGGATCTATTGCATTGAGCTGAACAAGTTGGAAAACATACTTTGCAATGTGGTTTTGATTCTTTGGAGGCCTCTTGCAGGGCTGCTGTAACTGGGTCTGTGCTAAGAAAGCATGCTCGGCTCAAAGAGCAAACTCTGCCTGATCCTGTTAAAGCAAAATTGTTGGATGCTCCTTTACAACAGGACCGTCTTTTTGGTAGTAAGACTGAAGAAGTTATAAAAAAGATGGAAGATAAAGCTAAATCTATGCAAACTGTGAAAGATTTCTTACAAGTGCAACCTCCAAGATTTAGTAGGCACTGGCCTACTAAGAACTGGTCCTTTCCAGTTCCTTCGAGAGCCACTCAAGTCAAACCCAGACATTCCAAAGGCACCAGGTTTCAGTCCCAAGGGACTTTCATAATAAAAGTCATAATAAAACAATGGGGTGCATCATCTTCCAAATCTGGAAACAAGACACCTCCTTATGGTAAGCAGTCTCAATGACTTCCCTTTACACTTACCAAGCACTTGCCTTTTAGCCGCCCCTTTGGGGGGAAAACTGGCTCTTCATGCAAGAAAATGGCAACGTATAACCCAGGACAAATGGGTTTTAAATATAGTATCCCAGGGATACAGTTTCATTTCCACACGTTGCCAATTCCAAACGGATGGCCAGACCTGCCCCCAAATCAGTGGGCAGAAGCCCAGAAACAAGTACTTTCCCTCATGAACATTGAGGACTATTCAACTAGTACCAGAAGAGGAAAAGGGACAAGGTTTCTATTCAAGACTTTTCCTAGTACCCAGAAAAGACAAATCATGGCGTCCAATTCTGGACTTAACTACTCTAACCACCTTTCTGGACATTCCAAAATTCAAGATGCTGACTCTTCACCAGTTACTTCCTATGCTAGACAGACAAAGATGCCTGGTTGGCAACTCTAGATTTAAAAGAGGCTTACCTGCATATCCCAATCAGGGAATCTTGCAGAACATCCCTCCACTTCAAAGCAGGCTACTTGCATTACCAGTTCTCTGCACTGCCCTTTGGCTTATCTACTGCGCCCAGGGTCAAAGTGCCCGGCTCCAGTAATTGCATTTTGCAGGCAAATAAATATTCAAATATATCCATACCTGGACAGTTGTCTAATTCAGGCAGAAAACAAGGACATTCTTCTAAAACATCTGGCGTTTGTAAAAAGGGTTCTAACTTGTCTAGGGTACACTATAAACGAAAAGAAATCGCAACTGGTACGCTCTCAAAAAATTGCATTCCTGGGTGCAAGCTTGAATACAGCTGGCCAGATGTCTTTCCTTACACTAGAAAAGCAAATTCATTTGGTGATTTACTTCAAACAGGTGGCCACAAAAACCCTGCTATGTGCAAGACAAATTCTGCAAGCCTTGAGGTTCATGGCCTCCTGCATTCTTCAATTCCATATGCAAGACTGCATATGAGGAAACTTCAGTGGTACTTCAAAAGTTTATGAAGTCAACATTGTCACAGCCTGGAAACAATGATTCCTATCATACCTTGCCTGCAACTAGAGTTCCTTTGGTGGGCAGAGGCCTGCTACCAAAACAAGGGACTGTCATTCACACCACTCCCTACCGCCCAAACCCTAACTACAGACGTATCAGACTATGCTTGGGGGGGGGGGCTCATCTGGCAGGGAAGTGCATTCCGTGCAAATGGAGCCCAAAGCAAATGCATCTTCATAGGTAGTTACTAGGCTATCTGCCCTGAGACCTAAACAAGCCCAGCCAAAAATGTACCCTGGCTTTTGCCACCCAATAAAATTATTTTTTCCTGTGCCACTGTCGAGCAGAGTCACAGAGGTGATCCCCAGGGTGAATTTCCTATTTCCCATCCAATCATCAAGTTTTTTCTTGAAGAGTGCTAATGAGGAGCTTTGTTTGATATAGATAGGTAGTTTATTCCAGAGTATGGGAAGTCTCTGGGACAAGAAGCTATCCCTCCGGCATGTTCTGTTTATTGTTTTTGTAACTAGCTTTGGAGGATTTTATCAGGGATCGCAGCTTCTTACTGAGGCTGACCAGGGAGCTCCTCCACTCATGGGATTTTACTCTCTTTTACAACAGTTTCTTCCTTCTGTTGTACAGTTTGTTTATGGCAGGGGACCACCAGATTGGCGTCCTTTTTTTGGAGGATAGCATCTTGGTTCTGTTTGGGATAGCACGATCCATGCAATCATGCAAGTTCTTATAAAGTGCAATTGTGTAGGATTCAGTAGTCATAACTGTATTGTCCATCTGCATGGGTGTCATGAAGTTCACCACTTCTGTCTTAAAAAGCATGAAGTTGGCTTTGGAGAAATTTTTTACCATGGTTTCCTTAATGGCGGGTGGGGGCAGGATGTGGTTATCTAGGGTAATTAGCTTATGGTCAGATCGGACCAATGAGGCATTGACTTCAGGTGTGGAACACCAGTCACTCATGTTGGTAATGACTAGATCTAGGATATTGTTGCCCCTGGTGGGGGTGTGGATAAGTTGATCCAGGGCATTGGAGTTTATGAATTCCAGAAAACGTTCAGCGAAGGAGTTGGTACATGAGTAGTTTTCTCAGTTAATGGTGGGGTAGTTGAAATCACCCATTATTAGGGTGTTTGGTTGAACCCTAATATTTTCCAGTACATCAAGAAAAGAGGAGTGGGAATCCTGAGGCATGGTGGGTAATCTGTAGCAAGCTACAATTTGGATTGCAGTTTTGCCCAGAGTTAGTTGCACTTGGATAACCTTGGCTGCATTATGCTGAGCAACTAGCCTGGAGGTGTGGATATCCTTAATGAATATAGACACACCTCCACCTTTGGTGTTCCAGTCCAGGTTACATGGCTGAAAAGTGTGGTATGCGTTATAGCCTGGTAGTACAGGGGTGCTCTCTGGAGCCTTGAACCAGGTCTCAGTCACTGCACAGATATCGATGTTCTCCATTTTAAGGAGTACCTCGATTGAGTGCATATTGAGATTTAGACTTCTAACATTGAGGAGCATCACCCTCAGTTTTTGCTTGCCTGTTACGGTGGTGAATTTGTCATTTGAACCTTGCCTAAAAAAGGCACTATAGGGGCGGCAAGAACCTTAGCCAGTATCCGGAATCCCAGGGGTGACAGGTGCAGGCTATCTCTGGCAGAGCCTCATGGTCTGTCGATCATGTCATCCCAGGCAGACAGATACTGGATCCCTTTAGAATGGCACCAGAAGCTTAGCCAATTATTGAAGTCAATCATTTTGTCCTTGTACTGCGGCATCATTCTGGGTGATGGCAGAATGCTACTCAGGGCTAGGGTCATACCTGCCTGGGCTACAAGATCGGAGAGCTCTTCATGTCTCTTTTCATGTTGTCCAGGGAGGTGAGTCTCAGGTCGCTCACACCAACATGGACAATGACAGAGTCATATTTGTACTTGTGGAGTGACCTGAATGCGTGGGTTATGTGGCGGATCCTGGCACCCGACAGGCAGCTGACAGTAACTTTTTCCTTGTTTAGCCTGGTGAGTGGGACATCAGTGTGCCTGACTATAGAGTCACCTATGACTGACTAGTGTGTTGGGTACGTAGTTTTGCCTTATTGGCTGTGGTTGAGTGGCACACTGAGTCTGTGGGCTATGTGTCATTTGGGTTGTGTTGGGGGATGGAGGTTGCTTGCGTTTCTACTTTGGAGGTCTCTGTTGCTTAGACAGATTATTATTGAGAGCCTCTGCAATTGTTTTTGTGTTTCTATGTGTGGATTTTGGTGGTGTAGATTTTGTGAGACTGTGTGATGAGTGTGGTGTGGTGCAAGTGTTTACCTTCTCCTCTTGACTGTCAAGTTCAGTCTTGATTGGAGAGAGCTTTACCTCCAGTTTGGCTAGATAAGTGCATCTCTCACGGATTGTAGTGTTGGATGGTAGGAGGAGAGGGTTGTCTTTGTACATGAGGCAATTTCTGCATTACCCCGAGATGCCCAAATTCATCAGATAGACAGGAGAGAACACTAGGAGCTGACCCTTGGACATGCCTGAATAAAAAAAAAAACTATTTTCCACTCTAAGTGAGGAAAGTGAGTACAAGAGCTGATGTCCTTCAAGGATGCATCTGCAGTCATAACATATGGGTTGTCCTGCCTCAGGCAGCCCTTCGGTCGGCCGGATTCCAAAGTCTGGGTCTGGCCTCGGCTGATGTCGCACTTTCCACGATGTCAGAGCGTCTGGGGTATAAAAGCATCAGCTGACGCCATCTTCCCCAGTCTTTCTTGCCGCGCGGTGCCCGAAGCAGAAGCAGTTCGCAAGTGCCGGTCGGCCAGCTCCTTTGATTCAGCTACCGAAGACTTCGAAAAAGCTAAGTACCCCGTTGGGGACTCTTTCTTGCCTCAGCCGATGTCAGATAAAGTGAATAATTGTTTAACTTGTGGGAAACAAATACCTCATAAGGATTTCCACTCTTACTGCCTCCCTTGCTTAGGCCCGGACCACGACGTCTTGGCCTGCTTTGCCTGTGCTTCCTTCAACCGACGAACGCTTAGGCGTCGGTCGGAGTTTGCAGAGGAATATTTTGGGGCTAACTTTGCGTATATAATGCCGTCGGAGACTCCGACTTCCCATGTAGTCAAAAAACGGAAGGACAAGGACCGACCCTCGCGGCCCGCGGTTTCGGCTGAAACCAAGGTCAGGCCTACCGCGAGTGTCTCGGTTTCGGCTGAAACAGAGTCCTCTGTACTTCTGTTGCCGAAACCTTACAACCGACTTCCTCGGCCCCGGAGGCTCCGGCCGAGTCGGTTACTGAACTACCTACGGAAACCGGTGTCCAGGACATGTCCGACACCATTCCTTTAGACAAGTCCACCCCTGCACGTGGTGCAGCCAGACCCCCTGCATCCATGTCCATTAAGGCCTTCTCTAGGGCTAAAGCTGCCAAGCTTGCCAAAGATTTGCCTCCCAAGTCTATCTCTCAGAGGCCTTCTACCAGCACTCAAATTCTCAGCCTAGCAGAGGATCTAATCTCCTTAATTAGAGGTTCTCAACCTCACCCGGACAGGGGCTCTCTTCCACCTCCAGACAAAAGGCCCAGGGTTGAGCCCTCTGACCCCCACTCTTCAGATGAGTCTACGGATGAATCTGTGTTGTCAGAGCACCAGCAGGAGGCTTATTCGGCCTACGAGGATTCTGATGCTGAAGAATCTATTCCTTCGGCCTCCCCTCCTGAAGAGTTTTCATTTGGTGAGACACTGCATTCTATGAGAGAACATTTCCAATGGCAGGGCCAGGAATTTTCTGATTCCAGAAAAAGATTAAGGACCTTTTTTGCATTTACCTCAGCATAGGCCTTTGGCTATACCTCCTGTTTTGAATGTTATTGATGATGTGTACTCTGATGCTAGTACAGCCCCTGATTCTCTCCCTCCGGCTCCTGCCAAACCTGATAGGTACTACAGGGTCCCAGATTCTCATTTTCACCTGTACAAGGCCCACACTGCAGACCCAGAAACCATTTCACAGGGCCCAAAAGGGGTTGCAGCTGCCACTGCTAAAAATCCTTTACCTTCTGAAAGGGAATCTAGAGCTTTAGAGCGATGGGGAAAGAAAGTTTATACTTCTGCAACTCTTTCTATGAGGGCATTAAATTGTCAATTCCATATGATTCAGTACCAAGAGTATTTGTTAGATGAATTGTATAAGAAGCTTTCCTCCTCTGAGCCCCTTGACCGTAAATCTCTTTAGGATCTGGTACATAACTCACAGCAGGTTCACAACCATTTTTTGCAATGTGGTTATGATGCACTGGAAGCTTCATGTAGGTCAGCAATGACTGGGGCTGTTATACGAAGGCATGCCTGGTTGAAGGAACAATCTGTACCGGACCATGTTAAAGCTAAGCTCCTGGATGCTCCAATGGATAAACAAAAATTATTTGGTTCCACGGTCCAGGAGGTCTTAAAGAAGTTTGAAGAAAAGGCAAAATCTGTGCAAACAGTCAAGGGCTTTCTGCAGGTACAACCACCGAGATTCAGCAGAAATTTGCCTACTAAGAATTGGTCCTTTCCGGACTCAGACATATCACAGAGAGGCAGGAACAGGCGTACCAGAGGTAGAGGGCAAGCTAGAGGCCACTACAGAGGACGTCAGTGGCAACCACCCAGCCAGAGAGGTACTGCAGGAACAGCAACAACAACTGCTACACCAGGACAAACACAATGACTTATTTTTGACTCCGCCAACCAGGGCTCAATTAGAAGCACCATTGGGCGGAAAACTTTCTTTATTTTCAGAAAATTGGCATTACATTACAAGGGACTCATGGACACTGCAAATAATAAACAAAGGATACAGGTTCCATTTCCACACATTGCCAAAAAGAAGAGGAATGCCAGACCTGCCACCAAGTCAGAGGGCAGAGGCTTTGAAACAAATCAGCAAATTACTGGAAATGAAAGCCATAGAGAAGGTTCCTCTCTCAGAACAAGGCCAAGGTTTCTATTCAAGGTTATTCCTTGTTCCAAGGAAAGAAAATCAATGGAGGCCTATTCTAGATCTGTCCGCACTGAACACTTACCTCATTGTGCCGAAATTCAAGATGCTGACCCTACAGCAGCTTCTTCCCATGCTGGACAAGGAGTCTTGGCTGGTGACTCTAGATCTCAAGGAGGCATACCTGCATGTCCCCATTCGACAAAGTTGCAGAAGACACCTCAGATTTCTTGCAGGATCAGAGCATTATCAATTCTCAGCATTGCCCTTTGGCTTATCTACTGCACCCAGAGTATTCACGAAATGCCTGGCATCGGTAATTGCACACTGCAGACTTCAGGGGATTCAAATCTACCCATATCTGGACGACTGCTTGATACAAGCGGACAGCAAGACAAATTTGTTAAAGGACTTGGACTATGCCATCCAGCTATTACAGGCCTTGGGATACACAGTCAACATCCAAAAATCAAGACTTGTACCATCCCAAAGGATAACCTTTTTGGGTGCAGATCTAGATACAACCACCCAGATGGCCTTTCTCACAGAAGAAAAACAGAAACAACTTTCAGATTACTTCAAAAATCTGACAAGACAAACTCAGCTAACTGCAAGGAAGATCCTGCAGGCCCTGGGTTTCATGGCATCCTGCATAATACTAATTCCACAAGCCAGGCTACATATGAGAAGATTGCAATGGTACCTAAGGAGTGTATGGACTCAGCATAGTCACAACTTAGAAACTCTGATGCCAATCATACCTTGCCTTCAAAAGGAATTCCTGTGGTGGGCTCAAGCCTGCCAGATCAACAGAGGGTTGCCTTTCTTCAAACCAAAAGCAAGCCAAACCATCACCACGGACGCTTCAGACCGAGGTTGGGGAGCGCACATGGAGGACAGATATATCCAAGGGCTGTGGTCTCAAGGACAGCTGCAAATGCACATAAACCAAAAGGAAATGCTGGCAGTGATACATGCAATCGAGGCTTTCAAGCCTTTCCTTCAACAGGGTCACCTGCTAATAAGGACAGACAACACCACAGTTATGTGGTACATAAACAAGCAAGGAGGCACGCACTCTGTGCAGACTGGCTATGAATCTATGGGATCTTTGTTTGAAACACAATATACAACTGCAGGCCCAGTTCGTGCCAGGGAAAGACAATATTCAGTGTGTAGCAATGTTAGACCAAACAGTTTAAAAAATGCAATTAAATTAAAAATGACTAAAAACAAGTGCAGAAGGAGTCTATTATGTAGAATGAGGTAAAGAGATGGGACTGGGAAGAGTGTCCAGATCAACTCTACAGTGGGGGCGGGCAACTGCAAAAGCCTCCAAATTTAAACAAGAAGACAGGAATAGGGAGGGTGGTTATGGGAAAACCAACACATTCAGCAGAGATCTGAGAAACTATAAAATGAAGCAAAAATAACACTGCACAACTCTGAAGTCAGCCAGCAACAATATAAAATTAGTCAAACAATTACCAGTACACAACTCTGAAGTGCCAGAAAAATATACTCAGCTCTGTATATCTCCAGATAGTCTGAAGAGCACTCTGATATCATTGCTGGAGCCTTCCTGTGTCCTGACAATCAAAAAAAAATGCTAGCTGTACAGAATGCATTGACAACCTTCAAGGACTACCTTCATCCAGGACAATTACTGATAAAGACGGACAACACCACGATTATGTGGTACATAAACAAGCAGTGGGGTACACACTCCTACCCCATTTGCAGACTAGCCATGGCATTGTGGAACATGGCCTTGACTTACCAAGTACAACTACAAGCTCACTTCCTGCCAGGAAAGCTGAATACTCTGGCAGACGAACTAAGCAAAAATCTCATGGACCAACAGGAATGGAAACTGAAACCACGGATTTTCAACATGTTGACACGCAAATGGGGGAGCCCAGACATAGATCCTTTTGCCTCACCAACTATCAGTTGGACAAATTTTGCACAAGAACTCATCACAAAAAAGCCTGGAAAGTGGATGCTCTGTCCTTCAGCTGGAAAAACGTATCAGTCCATGCCTTTTCCCCCCTCTGCCTCTGCTCTCCAAACTTCTACTGAAAGTCAAACAGGACAAACCAAAAATGAATTTGATTGCTCCAGACTGGCCTCGCCAATACTGGTACCCACTTCTGCGCAGTATGTCACACCTACCACCATGGCACCTGCCCTCAGACACCTTACTTACTGTCTCAGCAGAAAACCAAACTCTGCACACTCCGCTCCAAACTTTGAATCTTGCAGCGTGGGTAATCACCTAAATTCACCCTTAGCATCCTTTGGCAAACCTGTGATGGATGTCATTTGACAAATGGAAAAGATTCTGTGCCAGGAATCAATCTCAAGGGATAAGCGCAGCAGTGCCCAACATTCCTCAAATTTTGCAATACTTAACTGAGATATGCTTCACAAGGGCCTGTCCTTTTCTTCCATAAAAATCCATGCCTCAGCCATTTCAGCTCATTACAACACAGAACCTCCCCTCACCCTCTGCTAAAGCAGTTGTCTCAGAGGGGCCAAAACCTTAAGACCACCCAGGAGAGCTCCAACCCCTGCCTGGGACCTCAATTTTCACTCTCCCTCCTTTCGAGCCAGCTGCTACTGCAGACTTAAAATTTTTCTCCTGGAAAACAGCTTTCCTTTTAGCAGTCACTTCAGCTAGAAGGATTTCCAAATTACAGGCTTTTATGGCAGTGGAGCCTTTCATCATTTTTCATGCGGACAGGGAGGGTATCTCTCAGGACCAATCCGTCCTTCATGCCTAAGGTGGTATCCAGTGTGGCTCTTAATCAGACCATTCATTTACCAACTTTCTTTCCCAATCCGCAGAACAAGGGGGAGCTTATTCTGCATTCATTGGATGTACACACAACTTAGATTTTACTTAAACAGGACAAAATCTCAAAGAAAATCTGAACAACTGCTGGTGGCATTTGCTGCAGGGGCAGAGAGAAAGGCTATTTCAAAGCAAACCATTTCCAAATGGATAAGCCATTGTATTTGTTTCTGCTATAAGCACCATGGAAAAACTATCCCCCAGGGGATCAGATCCCATTCCACCAGGGCTGCATCTACTTCAACAGCCATTCTCAGAAGTGTTCCTACCAGGGACATTCTAGAATTTGCTACCTGGAGCTCAGTTCATACTTTCACCAAACATTACCATTTACCACTTTTCTCTAAATCCAGAGCTGACTTTGCCACTGCTGTTCTGCAGGGCCTTATAGCTGTTCCTAATGCTGTATAATTCCCTCCACCCAACCATAGCTTTGGGAATCTACCCAAATGTAATGACTGCAACAGTGAAACACTAAGAACATAGTACAGTTGTGTACACTTACCATAAATGTAGATGTTAGAGTGTATTCACTGTTGCAGTCCTGGTTACTGTCCCTCCAGCCCCCTATTTGTCTCTGGCTACACCTCTACTTTCTTTCAGTATGCTTAAAAGCCCTTTTGGTGTATTTGCTTTTGGTTGGAGGTATATTTTTTGTGTGTTTAATTTTATTTGCTCCCCATTTTGGGGGCACCTGACATCTGGGGCAAGAAAAACTAATGTAATGACATCGGCTGCATGTTTTATACCCCTGATAACCTGATGTCATGGAAGAAGGGACAGCAACCGACGCAGGACCCAAGACTTTGTTTATCAGGTCGACTGATGGCAACCTGCCAGCAGATTGCCCAAATGTAATGGCTGCAACAGTGAATACATTCGAACATCTACATTTATGGTAAGTGTACACAACTGTACTTTTCCTCCCTTCGGTTGTCTCTTCAGCATCCTCTAGTAAATGAGATAAACCCTTCAGTTGACTCTTCAGCATCCTGTAGTAAATGAGATAAGTTGGATTGGGGTCATAAAGGGCTCCAAGGACCCCAAAGTGTCCAGTGGGGACTATAAGAGGTCAGTTCCCTCTTCCAGTTCTGGTCTGCTGAGTCCGAAGGTCCCAAGACCCTCTGATCCCCCAGCAGCTTCAACTCCACTGTCAGCTTTGGCATCTCGGAGCTGATCACCTTTAGGGCCAGTACCTCCAGAGACAATCTCCTTCGATTCCCTCACCTCGGGAGTCGAGGTTCTCTGGCTCCCTCACCTTGGGAGCTGAGGTTCTCCGGCTCCCTCACCTTGGGAGCCGAGGTTCTCCGGCTCCCTCACCTTGGGAGCTGAGGTTCTCCGGCTCCCTCACCTTGGGAGCCGAGGTTCTCTGGCTCCCTCACCTTGGGAGCCGAGGTTCTCTGGCTCCCTCACCTCGGTAGCCAATCCCCTGTGTTTCTGGTTGCGGGCAGAGCTCCATCCCTTGCCATTAGTGTGCCAAGTTCCTTTCTGACAAAAGGGGTCCCTTTGAGATGGGCCTTTTCTCCCTTCTCCATAGGAGTTTTTGCTGAAGTCCTCCCCATCTTCCCCTTGGATCCGAGCATCCCTGTCCCGGGTCCACAAGTAGTAGCTGTTATCCAGTCAGTAATCTTCCAAACCTTCCTTGATTGCTTTGTTGTCTTGGTCATCCCAATCTTTGGAAAGCTTGAAGTAATTCCTCATTCTTTTGGCTCTGGGCCCTTGTCTCAAAGCTATTCCCTGGCTTCCTGCCTTTGGCCATATGGATCAGAGGTCATCAGAGCCATTTGTTTTTCATTCTTTAGAATCGGATCAGATGGCCTGGCTGATTTTAACTCCGATCCCTACCTTTGTTTCCTTGATTCTGTTGGTGTCTGAGCTGGGTGGACCTTGAATCCAGTGGGTCAAGGCAGTGGTCATCTGGTCAGGTTCAAAGGTTCCTGTTTCTAGGTCATCCTTCCCTCTCAGGACTCTGTCCTTGATAGTTTGGCTATGGTCTCTGCATCGAGACATGGTTGAGTGGCTCCAGATTCTGATGCGATCCTGGGGTCTTTGGATCTTAGGTCTGCTGGTTTTAGTCTGTCTGCTTCTGCCTCTCCTTTCAAAGTATTTGAAATGATGCTGTTCCATCAGGTGAGAGAGAGAATGTGATCAAGTACAAATGGTATCCCTCCCACTTCCACGTTTGTGCCTGTGACCACTACTCCACTTTCTCTGGGACTGTTCGCTTAGGGTGGTCTCCACTCCGCTCTTTCTGTAGGGCTCCCAGTCTCGTCTCTCCTCCCTTCCCAGAGTCTCCATGGTGAGACATTTCAGGTAAGAAGCACAAGAGGAAGCACCTGGACTCACCTGAAGAGTCCCTCACTGAGAATGTAGATCTCAAGGAAGGATTAGGGGTCTGCCAAATCTCCCCAGAAAGACTCCTCCTTTGGCAGTTTTTTGGAACTCCTTTACCAGCATGGGGTTGGACTGCTGAAGCCCCTTCTCCAGAGGAGTTGGTATTTTAGGAGGCCTTTGGAGTTTTCCCATCCACATCCTAGGTGGTGCCCCCTTTAGATGCACTTATTGACTTGGTGTCCCTAAGGGAGTGGAAGGAGCACGATACAGTGGAACCAATCCCAGATAGACTGACAAGATTCTCGCCCCTCCCAAAGATTGACAACACTGGAGTAAAGGTCCTGCCATGGATGCAGTCACAGTGACAGTGGCCATAAAAAAGGACATTTTGGAGGAAAGTTCTTGGGTCCATCTCAGAATAGAGAATCCTGGACATTAGACAGCTTAGGGAAGAGTGTCTATCCTTCAGCCAGATTTACTCTGTGGGCGCTAATATATCTAGCTCACTTGATCAGACTTAGCAGGACATTGCATCAGAAGTGCCTAGTGGTTAAGACACAGCATACTGCGAAGACTCTGCTGTCCACCATGCAATCCATTGCTAACTTGTCCATGCATCTGCTATCCAAATACATCTGATGGCATGTCCTGAGTGGCTGGCACCAGCATTGCCACACTTGGTTATGGTTGTATGGCTTTGTGAACTGCTTCAAGGTGTCCTTCAATGCTCCATTTGATGGCTGATACCTTTTCGGGCTGAAAGTTAAGGATACTTTATCAAGAAGCGAGCAAGATGGAAAGACAGTGCTGTTGAAGTTGATTTTGCTACCCTTGAATGACCTTCTCTCAGTACCAGAAGGGAGGAAGATCTATGTCTTTTAAGAAATCACACCTGTCCTTTCGAGAAGCTTTTGGGTATCCCCCAACCACAATGGACACTACACTTGCCGCAGGGGCAGTGCACAGAACCAAGACTTCTAGGAGTTTTCTCTGGTAGGTCCTTTCAACAGTCCTAAAGCGTTGCCGGACTGTCTTGCGCTGGAGGCAGTTGGGGTATCAGCTGGCTGTACACCATCAAGATTGGGAGACCATCACCTGTGAAGCATGGATGTTAGGAGTCCTATCTAGAGGCTGTTCATTTCAGGTTTTTGCAAATTCCAAATGTAAATCTCAAAAGGCTTCAAGACATGCCAGCCCATCAGAGAAGAGCGGCAGCTATTGAAATTCAGAAGCTGCTAGCAAATCGAGTCATCGAGGAGGTCCCACCAGACCAACGAGGATCAGGGGTTTGTTCAGGGTTCTTTTTTGTTCCCAAAGAAAAACAACTTTAGGTCAATTTTGGCCTTGAGCAAGTTGAATCAGTTTGTGAAACAGGCCATGTTCTGGATGGTCACAGTGCAGATAATTCTGTCCGATTTTGTTGGAGGACAACTGGATGTGTTCGACTTGACCTGATGGATACTTATCACTAGATAAGGATTGCAGTGTGAGCCATTAAGTTTCTGCACTTCTGGCTAGGGACAGATCTTTGCCGTTTCAGAGCACTGTCATTTAGTCTTGCCACTACCCCTTGGGTGTTCACGAAGTGTATGGTAGTAGTAGCAGTCTTGCTTAGGTTGCAGGGGTTCCAGGTCTTTCCTTATCTGGACAATTGGCTCCTAACTGCCCCCATGAGGGCATCCTTAGGGCCAGGGACACCTTACTCCATCTCTACAGTTCCGTGGGGATCTCGGTCAGCCATCAAAAGTCCAGTCTTCATCTTGTTCAGACCCTAGAGTTTATAGGTTGTCACTTTGACACTATCTCCCGGATTGCAAAACTTCCACTGTCCAGATTATCGAATCTTTGGTGTATGGCAGATATCTTGCTTTCTTATTGAAGCCTCCAGCTTCTTTTCTCAAGCTGTTAATTGTCCTCCAGCTTGTCTTCTTCTCGGGCTATTGTCTTGATGTCCTTAGGCAATTGAGGTTTTATTTGGATAGTAAGCGTCCTTTAGAAAGTATATTTAGTTGTTTATTTCCTTTTCAGAGGTTCGACTGGGTGTGCTTGTGTCCTGTCTCTCCAAATGGCTATCTGATTGTATTTCCTTTGGGTATAGTTTGAAGGTGAAACCTTTGTGTCACAAACCCAAAGGTCAGAGCTACTAGAGCTATGGCACCTTCTACAGCCTTTTTCAAGTTGCTTTGGATAATATCTATGTGGCTGCTACTTGAGTTTGTCATCACAAGTTCATATCTCACGGCAAATTGGTTATTCATTTGAAGTCTAGAGCTTCCTTTGGTGCTACAGTATTGCACAGTATTTCTCTATGACCACTCTAGATGCTATTTGGCTGGGACTCTGTGCCACAGGTTGAACCCCAGACAGAAAATACAACCTCGAATATGAAAGTTATATACTCACTGTAACGGTAAGTCAATGTTCTGTTTCCATCTGGTTCTGCCTTCCCCCATCCCCTCCTGCCCCCACCATAATAGCAGACTTCTTGTTCATGAGATAATTAAGCCAGGGAGATTGCATATCCTCTCTTATTGGAGTCAATTGTCTCTGTTTTTCCCTTCTGGGTTCTGTATCCTGAATTTTGTAAGTGGAGGACGACCAGCTCGATCTTGGGGTAGTTTTGGTGGAGCAGTGGGTTGAGGATGGAGGAGGTGGAACCTGGCATGCTGAAGTCTTTGGAAAATGGACAGTTTCTGATCCATCAACCAAAAAGATGAACCAGATAGAAAAAGGCAACACGTTTCTGTCGTTATAGTAAGTACATACTTTTTTATGAGGAGAAACTTACTGTTTGTTCTCTATTAGAATTTTTAGGGGGGAAATTGGGTTTTCAAGTGTCAAAACAGAATTTGTAGGTAGCATTTGAATAGCCCTCTTTTGGAACATGAAAACATAACTAGACATAATTAACTGCACCTGCATCTGAGGGAAATGAAGAGTAAACTATGTATTTTTCTTTCAGGTCAGTTTAGGCAGAAGATGAAATAAGTTGCCCATTGATACACAAGTGTTTCCAAATTGACATTCCTTTAAAAGCAAGTTAGATCAGTTCTGTGGAGAAAAGGTGTATAGGACAATTAAAAATGTCTTTTGGCTTTGCCCGGTTAGGTGTCATCACAGAGGAACTCCGGTCTGCTAATTATTGGCAGTGGATTTTTACAGTGCCGAGTTGCCAGCCCGACGCCCAACCTTCAAAGAAGGCACAACCCATTCATGCTCGCACCTACCTGCATGTCTTTAATGTCACTCAACTGCGGGGAGGACATGCAGATTCCACACTGAAGGCGCTCCAGTCGAGAATTGAATGGGAGAACCTCTTGCTGTTTGGCGACAACGCTAACCATGTATAGGACATGGAATTTGGCTGCAGGTGATCTGGTGCGAGATCTTTTAACCATTAACAAACATTTTCTGGTAATTAACTGAATTATTGTCAGTGAGTGAAGCCAGGTATTAGAATTCCATACTTACTGCCCAGAAAAATGCATGTTGATATAAAATCCATTTTACACAAACTAGTATATTAAAAAATTGCCCCGATTTTTTTTTAAGTTTAGTCCCTAGGTTTTTTTTGTCTTGGTCCACAATTCTTGAGCAAAAAAATCAAGAGTTGTATCCAGGCATAACAATTTTAATTTGTAAACGTTATCCAGAAAAGTTTCATTTGTAGTACCTCAAGGGCCTTTCCCAAGATTAGGTGTTATGGTGAGTACATGGCTATGTTTAATTGTCTGTCAACAGCTTTGGCAGTTGCATTCACTGTACTTGTTTTCAGGGTTGTATTGTCAGACTCATCCAACATCTAGTATATCCATCTTTTTAGGGTGCCATTTTTGAGTGCTGCACAATTTTTGTATGCAGTCCCTCACTTCAGTTTATACTGTTTAAATCTTTTTTATAGTGTCTTAACTAAACAAATGTAGCTTTAGATTTGTTGAGCTAATGTTATATTTTTTCAGATGTGGACCTAGCTTAATGTTTTAACACTTTTCCTTATTTTCATCCCTTTTACAGTTACATAAATCAGAGGAATCGAACATGGAATATCCAAGAGTCTGAGAAGGTTCTTTTGGTAGGTGGCAAGTTATTTACTGCAACAAAATAGATTTAAATGGTCTGTAAATCTGCATGTACTTCAGGAAGTTGGCAGTACCATACATTCAGTGTTATGAATGCAGTATGCCTCAGTGGATTCTTTCCGATTATTTCTTTTAAAAATGTTTCTTACCAAACGAAAGGAAGTTTGGTTTGTCATCAGCTGTTATTGAAGTATATTTTTTGTTTTATTTATTTATTTATTTTACATTTGTTGACCGGGCTAGTCTAACTGGATACATGTCCATTTTCAATAGAGGCCCATGGAGAAAAGCTCCAGAAAAAACATATATATATATAAAAACATATAAAATATGACATTCAAAATTAGAAAAATGACATTAACAGATTTAGATCCTAAAGTTAACAATTTTCAAAAACAGTAGAAAAAGTCAAACATGACAAATAGTAGTCATGACTCGCAAGATTAGTAAAAAGGTAAGAAGGTTAGTCTATAGTGAGATGTATGAAACAGGATAATGGATAAATATATTATGGTTTTGAGAGTAACAGATGCTTTAAGGGTAGACAGTTAGTCAGGGTTGGTACAAGAACATAACCAGTGGTTAGTGAAGAAAAGTCTTAGGTTTGCTGTAAATAGTGAGAGAGAGGTCTGGGTAGTTAGGTCACGTGGTAATAGATTCCATATTTTACCAGCTGAGTTAGAGAATAGAGAGTCACCAGCTGAGTTTTTTGATAGGGTAGTGTGAATCAGCATTTTGTTAGAGGAGCGTAGATTCTTCAGGTTCTTATATGGCATTATGAGGGTGGAAAGAATTGGGATGTTATTGGGTTGATGTAGGGCTTTGTAAGCTATTATAAGTTGGTTAAATTGTAATTGGTGGGGGAGTTCAAGCCAACCTAGTTGTTTTAGGTTCTGACAGTGATGAGTCCTATATGGAGAGTTTTTGGCAAATCTGGCTATATTGTTATATAATTTAGAAAGTTTGTTGAGGTTGTTTTTCGAAAGATTGGTATGTGTGGAGGAAGCATATAATAGGGTAGAGATTAAGTGGGTTCTAGCTATTGTGGTTCTGGCTTCTAGAGTAAGGAAAGGTTTGATTCTATATAGGGATCCAAGTTTTCTGTTAATAGACTTTACTGTAGTATTCATGTGTGCGTCAAAATTTAGGTGGTTATCAATAGTAATTCCTAGGAGTTTGGTGGTGGGATCTGGAGAAATGAGGGTACCATTGCTGGATATGAGTGTGAAATGAAGAGGGGTAGGCAAGTGGGAGGGTGTGAAGAGCAGAAGTTTAGTTTTTTTTGGGTTAAGGAGAAGACAATGGTTAGAGAACCATTCTTCTATTGTGCTGAAAGCTTTTTGTGTGAGAGAATGAAGTTCGGTTTGGGATGAGCCTGAACAGATGATAGTAGAGTCATCTGCATATTGAATGCAAGTAGAGAGTGGAGTAGAAAGATGAAGGTCGTTTATGAAAATGGAAAACAGTAGAGGACCTAATATGGAGCCCTGGGGGACACCTAGGGAGGTGGGAAGGAGGTCTGAAAGATGGTTTTGCCAGAGAACTGCCTGTTGTCTATTTTCGAGGTAGGATGTAAACCAGTTCATAGCAGGAGTGTCAAGAGAGATGGACTTCAATAGGTGGAGGAGAAGTTGGTGATTAACCATGTCGAAGGCTTTTGATAGGTTAACAAAGAAAGCAGAGGTAAGGATATTTTTATTGCGATTCTTGTTGATAACAGTTAGTAAAGGATAACAAGGCTGTGGTGGAACTATGAAATGGTCGGAAACCATGCTGACAGTTAGCTAGGAGATTATGAAGGAGTAGGTGGTTTAGTAATTGTTTGTGGATACACTTCTCCATTATTTTAGCAAGAGGGGGAGAGTAGGGCTGTGGGGCAAAAGTTGGAGAACTCAATGGAGTTTCCACCTTTGTGAAGAGGAATAATGTATGAGATTTTCCAGATAGATGGTATAGTGCCTTCTTTTATGGTTCTATTGATTAATATGGAGATGGGGTAGGCAATAGCTTTGGCTCCTATTTGGAGGAATTCTGCTGGTAGTTTGTTAGCCGAGGGGGTAGTAGGTTGTAATTTTTGGAGTAGGGAGCAGATATAGGAAGTGGGTATAGGTTCCAGGTGGAATAATGGGGGAGGAGTGGAGTTAGGAATGTGGAGTTTAGAGGTGTCAGGGGTTAAATGGTTAGCTAGATTTAGTATAGAGGTAGTAAAGAAAGAGTTAGTCATTTGCTGTTTGTGTTGGGCAATCAGGGTTGGAGCCTAATGGATTAGGTGTGACTGTTTTGCCTGGGGACAGAAGTGTGTTAATAGTAGTCCAAAATTTTTGTGGTTGTTTAAGAGATGATTGTTGTAATTGGATGTAAAAGTTCTTTTTATCTTGTAGGATAGCTTTTTTGTTACGTTTCTTAGTTGTCTAAAGGTTTGGTGATCGGAACTATTCTTTGTGGAATGCCATTTTGCCCAAGATTTATTTCTGCTATGGATTAGTTTCCTAGTATGATTTGAGAGCCATGGAGCTGGTTTGGTTTTGATTCTTATAGAGCGAATTGGGGCATGATGGTCCAGGATTGCTAGGAAAGTGTTATTGAAGTGATTAACTGCTTCATTTATAGGGAGAGATTTAAGAGGTGACCAGTTACACTGCTTAAGTTCGGTTTGGAACAGATTGGGGTCAAAATGTTTTTTGGATCGGGTCGTTCTAATGGTAATTGGGATAGTAAGGTTTGTTTTATGTCTGATAATATATATTAGAGAGTGGTCGCTGAGGTCATCTGGGAGGGTTCCTGTTGTATATTTTTAATGTGGGCTATTTGTTAGTATCCAATCCAGGATGCTTTCTTTATTATTAAGTTTATTTCTTCTGGTAGGGGAGTTTATGGCTTGTGAGTAACCATACAGGTTGATAAGGGTGGATGGGTTAGTGTGGGTACATAAATTCCAGTCTATGTTAAAGTCACCTAGGATTTTGGTTTCCTGTGGGGAGGTATGAAGAAAGCCAGTTTAGTATGTCTTCTAGTATACTTTGATTTTTACTTGGGGGAACATAGGAGCAGATGATGTTTAATGATTTATTGGAGTTAAGCTGTAGTCTGAAAATAATTATTTCTGCATTATTGTCTGAGGGTAGGTTGGGATTTAAGATAGTAATTTGTAGTCCTGATTTGTAGAGAATTGCTACCCCACCACCTTTTTTGGTTGTGCGATCTTTTCGAAAAATACTATAACCTGGGGGGATAATTTCATTATATTTTATCGTGGGTTTAAGCCAAGTTTCTGTTAAACAGAGGATGTCAAACTGATGGACATCTAGAAGGGCATGAGCTTGAGGTATTTTGTTGCAAATACTAAGTATGTTTAGATGGGCTATTGAGAGAGATTTGGAGGGTTTGGTTGAAGGAATGGGGGTTGTCTTGTATTGGTTGCTACTTGTGGTGAGTAGGGAAGGGTTTGGACCAGGATTAGGGTGAATGTCTCCATCTATTAAGGAGTGGACTTAGTGGAAATCCATTTTAATGGAAATTAAAATGTCTTTTGAGAATTTGTTTTCTTTTCTGATATGGTAGATGTAAGCAGATGTATATTTGATGTATATTAATTTGGTTAGTAGTGGCACGGCATGTTATAACAGCAGTAACAGCTTGACACCGCTGGTGCTTGTTCAGTCTGTCATTGTTTTTTTTTTTCCCTCTTCTCTTGCAGTTCAGCATTTTTTTCCCCTTTTGGATGATCTTTCCTCAGGTTTTAAGGAATAGATGGGTGAGTGCTTTACCGTAGCACAAACTGCGGTAGGAGAACATGCCTACAACCTGAACCTAACAGTTCTTTGCTGCACTGCTGCTGTTAGAGCTGAAGTCTGACTCAGTGAAAAGTTCCTATATTTGATGCCTAAAGATGTACCTTTCAGATATCCATATGGATGACTGATCAGAAAAAAGGCCTACACACTTATTGTCTAAACTACTTGTGAGAAGAGCATGAGGTGTAGTACTATCAAAGCATTAGCAGTTCAGCCAGGCCACTTGAAGATTTTTAGGGGAGAATGTTATTTTCTAGTTCACTTGCAGGATTCTGGCAGCATTTAAAACCTCATTGTGCATTGATCAGTCTGAGGGTTGTACACACCACCTGAGGTGATGAATACAACCATTACCACCTCAGCTGTCTTCTGGAGTACTGTCAGTAAGCCAGGAAAAAATGGAGGATAGTTGCCTGTGTAGCCCTAATGGAGATTAGTTTCTCAAACGCCACTTCTCCCTCATGTTTGTGTTAAGTTAAGCTTTGACAAGCAAAGAGTTTGTCACGTGTCTGCTCATCTGCTTTGGATGATGGAGTGGCTTAGAGGTTCACCCTTGACCCCCTACCTTGAGTGTTTGCATTGACAAGTGCCACAGTTGATTGGCTAGAAAATGCAAATGAGTGGCCTGATTTTTGGCTAGTTGCCCTTTGAGTTATCCATCAGGGACTATTCCAACTTGAGAACTTTTTTCAACAAATTTCTTCCTCTTCGGCCTGCAGATTGTGTGATGGTCCCAGGTATGTTAAGGTTTAGTTTGAGGGGGATTTTGGTTCTGGTTGGAGCTGCAAAGTGTTTCCTATGAAGACTTGTATGGGAATCCTTGACCCTGTAGCACCAGTTAGTTTTCCTAGTAATCGAGACAAGGGAGGTTTGTTTCCAGAGGTGCATTGTTAAAACGCATCTTCCAGGACATCTAGCACTGGAAAGGCTGGTAGAGGTTTAGGTTCACACAGGTTCATATGATATTTTCTACCTTTCCTGGTCTTCACAGTATTCTTTTTTTTCACCTTTAGAAAAATTCCTCCTTGCTGTGAAAGGTGACCCCAAAGGAAATGTCCTGTGCTGGGGAAGTGGAGGACAAGGTGTCTTTGGATTTAGAGCTGTATTTTTCACAAGCTAGAATTTGGTCAATATGTGCCAACTTACCAGAGTCCAGTATCAGAATCCTTTTCCTGAGGTGCCACCATTCTCTCTTTAGGAGGGGCCGCAGAAACCTGAGGTAATTCAAAGTCTGACCTGTCTCTGTTCAAAAAGCATATAAATTATTCATTCATTTCAGCCAAGGACTTCCATGGAAGCATAGGAAGTGCCAGGTCTAGGTCTAGGCAGCCTGGAAGGTGCCAGTTTGTACTTTGGCCCTATATGCCTACAGCTTCAGGAGTATACACTCTAGATTCTTCAGTTCGCAGGTGGGGAGTGAAGACCTTGATGCTTCACCCATACAAGAATAGTGGAAATCCCACTATCCCATTCTGAGATTGCGTTGTCTGCCTTCAGCTTCTGGAAATGCATCTGTTGAGCCAGTGTGAGAGAACGCATGAAAAAACAATGGAGTGGGTGTCTGCGCATTGATCACACCAGAGGCCTTAGATGAAATTAACTATGCAGGAAGGGGCTGGAAAAGCACCTCATTGTTTGCAGGACCCCCAGGGGAGCCAGAGTTGTCCAAAATGCCCTCAGTTTCTTGACACCTCTCCCTGTTTTTTCTTTGCTTTATCTTAGATGAGAGGTTTGTTTTCTGAGACTTTAATGGGCACAGTGGCAGCCCAGAACCAGCTTCATGTCCCTCTTTGGATGCAGACTCCTGGAGGGACTGGTACTTCCTGCTGTTTGTCCTGAGCATGAGTAAGACACAATGTAGGCAACAGTCACCACCATGCTGTCAACTGAAACCGAGCAAGCACTTCAAACAAAAGTCTTTTTTTTTTGGGGGGGGGCTTGTTTGCTGCATATTAATTATTCTTTGCTGCAGACTTTTCAGAACTGGAGTCTGTCAGACAGCCAAGTAATCAAACAGCAAAATAGATAAGACAGAAAAAAAATCTCCTTCTGAGCAATTTTGGCTTCTGGAGGTAGGCTGACTGACAAACTAAGCACTTAAAGTAACATACTACTGCACAGTGCACAGCATGAAAGATCTGAAGGTAGTGTCAGCTGGCACATCCTTTGTACCATTGAATTACTGTTACTTTTGGTGGGAGGCATCAGCTGAAGCCCTATGTGATGGTAAAGCGGTCGAAGTCGGGCCAGCCATGGGCTTACCTTGCAGGTAGATTATCCTAGATGTGAGACTGCTGCAGTGAATATTATGACGAATATCTTAATTGGAATCTAATGCAGGCACGTGTTTCATATTTAATGCAAGACAAATTATATGGTATATGCAAGCAAGTCCTGTATTTAGCTGTATACTTGTAATTTTTTAAGGTTGTAATACCTTACAGTTTGTAGGGAACTCATTCTAAAACAAAATATAAACTTAAAAATGGAACAAGTCTTCAGTGGCCATGTGGAATAATGAACTGAGAGATTAAAACAAAACTCCATATGACAAGGCTGACAGTCCAACAAATTTTTTAAACACTTGCCTTGAAAACACTCTATTAGGATCCTTCTCTCCTGTGTGGTATAACAGAGGGTCATCCTGGGAAGACTTTATTTACTTATTTACTATTTGATCATCAGTTAAGTAGACTGGTCTTTTGACCCTTTTCAGTCATGAGCTGAACTCTTACAGAAGAAAATACATCATAGACTTGAAATCAAGAATATTTTATACAAGATGAGTAGATAGCAAAATTCAGAACCCACTGGTAAGATTGAATACAGGTAGGGTGAGATTAAAAGACCCAAAATGCATTGAGAAAAAAAATATACAAAAGGGTAAGCTAAGATAGGCATAAACTGCAGTGCAGTCATACATAAGCTCCTATATGCATGTGAAATATTTACATAGAAGATGCTGCATTAAAAGAGTGGAAAAAAGTTTATTAAATGTAAATTATTGATCTGATGTCCATTTTCGTTTTTTCCTTGACATAATGAGTCCGGGTCCAGTATCAGAACCGACTGTTACTATAGCTCGCACAGCCCAAAAACTCTCGAGCTTTCACCTCTACCCACAATCCGTCTCTCCCAGTTACCTCAGATCTCATTTGCTGCTTTTCTAGACAGACTCATTCAGCATAGCTTTCAAGCCAGGTTAAATTTTTCTGATATTTTTTTCTTCAGATTTTTCACTCTCTCTGCTGATATTGTCTTGTATTTCCTGTATCTTTCTCTAAATATTTTTATGTCATCATCTGATGTTTTCTTGTTCATTCCTCCTCACGATGGTGCCTTGGATCTGACCCTCAGATCTGGCTCTGCCAGTTCCTCAGACTTGGATACGAATATCGAGCTCCTTCCTCTTACCCATAATGCACTATACCCACCCCAGCATCTCAGATCCCATTTGCTGCTTCAGCGTCCGGACGCAGATCTCTGCACTCTTGAGCTGTACTTGCCTTTCTCAGTAAAGTCAGGATAGTGATAATTTTATAAGTGACCTACCTCTTTGTAGTTTTTTCTTAAAACCTTTAGTGTGCGTCTGTGTACTTGTGTGCATCTGTGTACTTGTGTGCATCTGTGTACTTGTGTGCATCTGTGTACTTGTGTGCATCTGTGTACTTGTGTGTGCGTCTGTGTACTTGTGTGTGCGTCTGTGTACTTGTGTGCGTGTCTGTCTGTGTGTGTACTTGTGTGCGTGTCTGTCTGTGTGTGTACTTGTGTGCGTGTCTGTCTGTGTGTGTGTGTGTACTTGTCTGTCTGTGTGTGTACTTGTGTGCATGTCTGTCTGTGTGTGTACTTGTGTGCATGTCTGTCTGTGTGTACCTGTGTGCGTGCTTGTGTGTGTACTTGTGTGTGTGCATGTGAGCATTTCTCTCTCCTTTTCTTTCCTGTCAAAAAAAAAAATACTAGTTAGTTTTTGTAGTTAGAAGTTAAATTAAGAGTTGAAGTCATAGTTTCACTCCTTAAGTTTAAAGTTTAAGGTTAATTACCTTTTCCAACTCTTTCGTTTGAATGTCTGTTGGTTTTGGTGGGCTTTGGTTGGTAATGTGTCTGACAAACCTTCTCCCAGCTTTAAGCCTTGCACTTCTTGTGGGCATAAAATCCACAGTCAGGATGCCCACAAGTAGTGCGTGTATTGCTTAGGTGCAGACCATCTAAAAGCAGTGTTTTTATGTCTTTGTTTCCTTTAATCCATGGGCCCTAGCAGACATACATAACAAGCTGATACTGATAGGGCTCCTTCTGTTTTTACCTTCTGAGGCTCAGACCCCTTCCTTGACTTCAACTTCTGTGAAACACTCAAAAAAAGGTCTCTGCCTGCCTCCCCAAGAGATCCTCTGGGACCGAAAGCCAAGTCCAGGAAAACTTTGAATCCGACCCCCTCAAATCCACCAGCATACTTGGATCCAGGGAAAATCACATCTTTGTCGTCGCCTCCACTTTTTGGCTCCAGTGTAGGATCCATTGACTCGGGATCCAAGAGCTTTGAGCACATCTCCTGCCCACTCAGTCAAGTCCAAGCACTCGAGATCCCCCTCGTCAGCTTCTTCCAGTTCCTCTAGAAGCTTGTCCAAAGGGGACGTGGATAGGAAGATGAGGAGATTTCTCAAGGCCTAGATCCAAATGGGGGTAATCTCGTCTCTGTCCTCTATTGGATACGTGAGCTTAGCTGAGCCATACCATTAGAACTCCTTCTCTGATCCAGCCTTCAACTTTGGAGTTGCAAGGTTCGGGACCCCCATGTGTGTCGGGTTTGGTGCAGGGGAAGCTCCCTTCCTCAACACCGATGTTACCTTTAGTCAGCCCAGTTCCTATTCCCTTGGAGCTGAGCATATCTCGGAGCTGAGGTATCAGTGCTGGGTTTGGGGGACTGGGATCGGCCCCATCTTTGTCGAAGCCATCTCTTCCCTTGGGCACCTCGGTCCTTGACAGTTCGGGTCCGATCCCTTCTGGAGGCCATGGATCTAGTGCGAGTCCTAGCTGCTTTCTCCCTGTGGCTTCGGCTTCGAGAGAGTATGGAGAAAGGACTTCTCCTGATCTGTCTGGTTTTCAGGTAGTGAAGAGGGTTTTTCTCCCAAGTTGGAGATGTCACCACATGTCCTACAGTCCACCGCTGTACCCCCATTGTTTCCGGGCCATGAGCCCGTTCATCCTGTCCTGAGTCAACCTGTCCTCGAGGATCTCTTTTTCCAGGAATGATCCCCTTGTTCCAATACTTCCCCAGAGTTGTACCACTGAGGAGATCCCCTGGAAGAAGACTTGCAGAAGAAGGCATGTTGACTTCCCTATGGAGTCATTAACCAAAGACACTTAACTTCATTGACGGGGAAGGATCCTCACAATCCCCACCTGAGGACGTCTCCTTTGGAGACATTCAGGCATTCTTGAAGCAAAAAGGTGGGTGGTTTGCCCAATGTCCTCCTTCTGAGGAGTCCGTGCTCTTGGAAGCATTTGGAGCGGGCCCACCTATGACCTGGGTGACCACCCCCCCCCAGTGGGCGATCTCATTGATTTGGTTTCCTACCGGGCATGGAAGGAACCAGACACCATTGAGCCCATTCCCCAAGTGCCCTGATATGTTCCTGGTTCCACCAGCAGATAGAAAGCATTGGCGTAGGTCCCATAGTTGATGCCATTGTGGTGGTGGTGGCAGCCACTAAAAAAGAACTGGCAGAAGAATCTGCCAATGACCATCGACTAAACAGGAGTCTATCGTGTTTGACAGGATTGGAAAGGGCATGTACACCTCAGCCACCTTTGTGCTGAGGTCGTTAAATTACTTGGCACACTTTACCCAGCTGCAGAGAGATCTGATCAAGGAGCTATCAGCGTCTGAGTCCATGTTTGCGGAGGAATTTTAAGAAAGTTTCTCCCAAACTGACCACTCTATCGGCCATCGCCAATTCCTCGATGTGGTTAATCTCTCATACAAATGAAGGTATCTCACAAGCTGCCTGTTCAGGGCTTTCCCTAAGGAAACATGCCTGGATGAGGCTGTTTGATTTTGCAGAGCTCTTTAAGGCATCCTTTGTGAATGCCCCCTACGATGGCTATTCACTGTTTTGGCCATGGGTTAGAGATACTCTAACCCGCAGCGAAAAAGACAGGAAGACCCTTTCTGCTTTAGGAATCAAATTTTCTACCCCTCAGAGGTCCTTCTCCAGGAACCAACTAGGAGGCAAGAAAATGTAGTTTCATAATTCCCAAGGGCCTTTCCAGGACCCACATGGAGAATCCTCTTCTAGAGGCAGAGGCACGTTCAATGGTAGGCACCGCCCTAGAGGCAGAGGGGGCCCGCAAAATCATTGCTTCAAGACACCTTTTCCAACAGCCTATCAGCGCTCCTGAAGTGCTGGCTGACTGTCGTTCTCTGGAGGCAGTCTGGGGTCGACTTGCTTTGCACTCAGAAGCCCGGACCCATTTGACTCAAATACCTGGGTGTTAAGCATAATATCCAGAGGCTACTACATTCCCTTTTCTCCCTCCCCTCCAAACTCCAGCAAGAACCTCCCTGAAGTGCCACCCAGTCAGAAGGAGCAGACAGCACAGGAAATTCTACAACTACTGCAAAAGAGATTCATCCAAGAGGTCCCAACTGAAAAAGGAGAATTCGGAATCTACTTCTACCTTTTTTTTTGCTGTAAAAGACAAGGGGACTTGAGACTCATTCTGGTTTGGTCCTGTTCATTTACAAGAAGATTGCAGTATTTGTCATGTCTTTAGTCATAGGGCTCTTGTTGAAAGGAAAAATAAGTTAATCCTAAAAGGTTTGATTCTTTCCTCCTTTAGAGAGACCATATCTGCTCATGACAAAAGTAAAACTGACATTTCTTCACCTTCCTCGTCGTCCTTGGAGAAGGCTAAAATGAGAAGTCAATGTTGGTACCATCATCTCCTTCAGCAACGACACATAGAAAACCTAGATCCTCTGATGTTCTTCATGTTTCACTGTTGCAGTCATTACATTTGAGTGATCTGCCTGCAGGTGTAGCCCTCAGCCGGCCTGAATACCAGAGTCATGGATTCCTGTGTCAGATGCTGTCTCTTCTTCCATGACGTCGGGTTGTCAGGGGAATAAAACATGCAGCCGACGCCATTACATCAGTCTTTCTTGCCGTGCGGTGCCCGAAGCAGAAGCAGTTCGCAAGTGCTGGTCGGCCGACTTCTGAAATTCTTTTCGAGTTTCAGAACCGAAGTCTTCAAAAAAGCTAAGTACCTCATTGAGTATGCTTATTTTGCTCTTAAACCGATGTCAGTAAAAGTTAACAATTGTCTTAATCTGTGGAAAGCAAATACCTCATAAATATTTTAATTCGTACTGCATTCCTTGCTTAGGCCCAGACCACAACGTCCCTCGCTGCTGGTCTTGTGCTTTATTCAACCCCAAACTATTCATCGTCAGTTTGTTTTTGCAGCAAATTATTTTGGTTCTCAGTTTAACTATCCAGAAATGTCATCGGTAAGCCAATCCGACTACCGATATTCTGAAAAAACGTAAAGATAAAGCCAGAGACAGACTGCATAGGTCCAAAATTGCCGGTGATGCTTCCGCTAAGCTAGTCACCAGTTTGCTGGTACTCAGGCGCTTTCGCAGCCCCTAATACCCACTACTTCATATTCGCAGGCCCCTGCTGAGACCCATTCGGAGTCCGGTGTGCCGCGTGATGCTTTTTTGACTATGGAACCGGCGGATGTCTCTACCTTGGATGGGTCTGGAGCCACTGTGCAGGCTCCTGGCTGCTGAGTGTATATTCAGGCCTACAGACTTGCATTTCAAACCGACGCCATGCCATCTTTTTCTTTAAGGCCTAAAACTCGACCCATGCCTAGAAAACTGACATCCATACTGCATGGTCAGGACCATATGCCTAAAAAAACAAATGATAAGAATGGCTGAAGACCTTATTACTTTAATTAAGGGAAGCCAGCCTTTCCCCTTTAAGAGACCTAGAACTGATTTTCCTTCTGATTCTTCTGATCAGGATTTGCCCTTCTCAACCTATGAGGATTCTGATGCAGAAGATTCTATTTCATCTGCTTCTCCTCCAGAAGATTTTTCTTTTGGTGAAACCTTGCACAATCTTATGGAGCATTTCTGCTGGAAAAGCCAGGATTACTTTGACTCTAAAAAAAAAAAAAAAAAAGGCTTAGGGAATTCTTACTCCTCCCTCAACACAGGCCTTTAGCTATCCTTCCTGTTCTGGACATTGTAGATGATGCCTTCTTGGAATCCAGCCTGGCCCCAGACACTTTACCTCCAGTTCCCAGTAAACCTGACAGGTACTACAGAGTACATGACTCTGACAAGTTCCTCTTCAAGAATCCTACTGGAGACCCAGAGACCACTTCCCAAGGACCTAAAGGAATTAAGGCTACTACTGCCAAAAACCCTACCCCCTCTGATAGAGATTCCAGGGCCTTGGACATATGGGGTAAGAAGGTATACACTTACTCTACAAAAGTATCAGCAGCATATTATGGGACTACTTAAACAGAAAATGATGTTGATTCCTGACTGTATTGAGCATAAAGAACTATAGGATTTAATGCATTCTGCTGAACATGTTGGTAAACATACTTTGCAGTGTGGTTTTGATTCTTGAGAAGCATCTTACAGGGCTGCTGTCACTGGGTCTGTACTTAGAAGGCATGCTTGGCTTAAGGAACAAAACTTGCCAGATCATGTTAAAGCGAAATTACTGGATGCTCCCTTAAACTAGGACTACTTGTTTGGCAACAAAGCAGAAGTCGTCCTTAAAAAGCTAAATTAATGCAAAGTGTTAAAGATTTCCTGCAAGTACACCCCCCCCCCCCCAGATTTAGTAGGCATTGGCCTTCTAAGAATTGGTCCTTTCCAGTCTCTTCCAGGCCTTCTCAGCCCAAACCCAGGAACAGCAAACCACCTAGGCTACAGTCTCAAGGCGCACACAGGCCTAAGCAGTGGGGGGCACCCACTTCCAAAGCTGTAAGTAGTAAGACAACCCCCCCCCCATGGAAAAATGTCACAATGACTTAACCTTAATCCTTCTAAGCCCTGCTCAACAGCCTGCTCCCTGGGGGAAAGATCGCCTTGCATGCAAAAAACTGTGAACTCATTACCCAGGACAAATGGGTGTTAAATATAGTCTTCCAGGGATACAGATTCCACTTCAACTCCTTGCCAACCCCAAACGGTTGGCCAGACCTACTCTGAAATCAGTGGGCAGAGGCTCAACAGCAGGATGTTCATCCTGTTGCACTGCTGCAGTCATTACACTTGGGTTTTCCTGCCATCAGGCGGTCCCGCAGTCAGCCCGAGTTCCAAAGTCTTGGTCCAGCGTCGCTTCTTCCCTGACGTCAGTGTGCCAGGGGTATATAAGATGCAGCCGACGCCATTTTCTCCAGTCTTTCTTGCCACGCGGTGCCTGATGCAAAAGCAGTTCGCAAGTGCTGGTTGGCCGACTCCTGAGATTTTCATTCCGAATCCAGAACCGAAGTCTTCTACAAAGCTAAGTACCCCGTTGGGGAAACTTTTTCTTGCCTCAGACCAATGTCAGTAAAAGTTAATAATTGTATTTCTTGTGGGAAGCAAATACCTCATAAGGATTTCCATTCCTATTGTATTCCATGCCTAGGCCCAGACCACGACGTCACAGGTTGTTGGTTTTGTGGTAGGTTTAACAAGCGCACTATTAAACGTTTGTTTGATTTTGCCCGACATTATTTTGGCAGAAAATTCAATTACACCATGCCATCAGAACTACCGACGACAGGGTTACACAAAAAACGCAAAGAGAAGGACAGGCATTCGAGGCCCAAAACTGACGATGAGGCCTCTTCTAGGCCAGTCGCCGGTTCTCCGGTTTTCAGCGAGGTGCCTACGCAGCCCCTGACAACCACTTCTTTGGAACCACAGGCCACCTCTGACTCCCACGTGGAGATGGCTGGGCCTTCGGATACACCAGACTTGCAGCCTACCGAGACTAACCCTTCAGAGGGCTTCGGAGTAGCCGAACAACCCGCAGCTTCAAAGGGTGTTCTCAGGCCTACTCAGTTAACCATTAAATCTTTTATAAAACCTAAAACAAAGAAACAACTTCAGCATTCACCAAGACAGGCCTCCATGCCTAAGAAAGAGATGCTCAAAATGGCCGAAGACCTAACTACTCTGATTAGGGGGTCCCACCCTCCCCCTGATAAAAGGCCTAGACAGGATGCAGACTATGACTCATCCGACCAGGTGTCCATCTTTTCAGATTCATCCTCAGACCAAGGATACTCTTTATCCCCTTATGAGGATTCTGATGCTGAGTAATCTATTCCTTCAGCCTCTCCACCAGAGGATTACTCTTTTGGGGAAACCTTGTATACCATGCGGGAGCATTTCCATTGGGAGGGCCAGGATTACTCAAAGTCCAAGAAAAAAGGCTCAAAGATTTTCTTTTATTACCTCGTCACGGACCCCTTGCTATTCTGCCAGTGTTAGATATTGTGGATGATGTTTATTCTGAATCCAGTTTAAATTCTGATTCTTTACCCCCTGCTCAAGTTAAGCCAGACAGATGCTACAGAGTCCCTGACTCTCACAAATTCCTTTATAAAAGCCCTGTTGCTGACCCTGAAACTATTTCCCAGGGTCCCAAAGGGGTAAAGGCCTCTACAGCAAAAAATCCAGTCCCCTCTGACAGAGATTCCAGAGCATTAGACAGCTGGGGGAAGAAAGTGTATACATCTGCAACTTTAGCAATGAGAGCCTTAAATTGCCAGCTTCCCATGCTTAAATACCAGCAATATTTGATGTCTCAGTTGAAACAAAAAATGCTTCTAAATTCATATCTTCCAAATTATAAGGAAATGCAGGATTTATTGCATGCAGCTGAACAAGTGGTAAAACATACTTTGCAATGTGGTTTTGATTCCTTAGAGGCCTCCTGTAGAGCAGCAGTTACAGGGTCTGTCATTAGAAGACATGCTTGATTAAAAGAGCAGACTTTACCAGATCATGTTAAAGCAAAATTATTAGATGCACATTTGCAGCAGGATGTTTTATTTGAAGTTAAGGCAGAAGAAGTATTAAAGAAAATGGAGGATAAAGCAAAATCTATGCAAACGGTGAAGGCTTTCTTACAGCGTCAGCCTCCTCGATTTAGCAGAAATTGGCCAACAAAGACTTGGTCCTTTCCAGTTTCAGACAGACCTCAAAGGGGCAGATGCAGACGTCCAAGAGGCAGAGGTCAACCACAAGGTACCTACAGGCCTCGACAATGGGGTGCTTCAACCCAGAAAGAAGGGGAAGACAGACCTCATCCTTATAAAAAACAACCCCAATGACTTCCCGCTACAGCTGCCAAACATCTCTCTCTTGGCAGCCCCCTTGGGGGGGAAAACTGGCACTTTTCAGTCACAATTGGCAAAGGATCACCAAAGACAAATGGGTGCTCAATATTGTGTCTCAGGGTTACAGGTTCCACTTTCACACTCTGCCAAGGTTAAAAGGAATGCCAAATCTGCCACCAAATCAATGGGCAGAGGCTCAAAGACAAATTACAGCACTCATGGACATGAGAGCTATTCAAAAGGTACCAACACAGGAGCAAGGACAAGGATTTTACTCAAGACTCTTTCTGGTTCCCAGAAAGGACAAAGCCTGGAGGCCCATTTTGGATCTTTCTTCTCTAAATACTTACCTGGATGTTCCAAAATTCAAAATGTTGACACTACAGCAGCTTTTTTCCATGGTGGGCAAGAAAGCTTGGTTCGTAACTTTGGACCTCAAGGAGGCATACCTGCATGTCCCTAGCAGACATAATTGCAGAAGATACCTCAGATTCTTAGCAGGTTCATTGCATTACCAATTCTCTGCACTGCCCTTTGGCTTATCTACTGCGCCCAGGGTCTTTACAAAATGCCTGGCACCAGTAATTGCATTTTGCAGACAAAAAGGAATTCAAATTTACCCATACTTGGGCGACTGCCTTATTCAAGCAGAGAGCAAAGACATTCTTCTAAAGCATCTGGCGTTTGTAAAAAGACTGCTGATTTGCCTAGGGTACACAGTAAACGAAAAGAAATCAAAACTAGTGCCCTCACAAGAGATAATATTCCTGGGTACCAGCTTAAATACAGTGGCCCAGATGGCATATCTCACGCCAGACAAGCAAGGACAATTGACTCAATACTTCCAATTGATGGCAACAAAAACCCAACTCCCTGCAAGAAAAATTCTGCAGGCCTTGGGTTACATGGCATCTTGCATACTACTAATTCCATATGCCAAACTGTATTTGAGGAAACTACAGTGGTACCTAAAGAGTGTATGGTCTCAACACTATCACAGTTTGGAAACAGTAATACCACTTTTATTCCTTGCCTTCAACAGGAGTTTCAATGGTGGGCTCAAGCCTGTCACCTCAACAAGGGACAGCCTTTCTCTCAACCCACAGCCAGGCAAACACTGACAACAGATGCTTCGGATTACGCCTGGGGAGCACACATGGCAGGAAAATGTATTCTGGGCAAGTGGCCTGCAGAACAAAGGCATCTTCACATCAATCAAAAAGAGATGCTAGCTGTACAAAATGCCCTTATAGCTTTCAAGGACCTTCTGCATCCAGGACAACTACTACTAAAGACAGACAACACCACATTTATGTGGTACATAAGCAAGGGGGCACTCATTCATATCCCCTCTGCAGACAAGCCATGACCTTGTTGAACACAGCTATATAACCTATCAAGTTCATCTGCAAGCACAATTCCTGCCAGGAGAGAAAAACAAACTGGCAGATGACTTAAGCAGAAACATCATGGATCCGCACGAGTGGAAATTACATCCACAAATGTTCAGGATGATAACACAGAAATGGTGGAGCCCAGACATAGATCTGTTAGCATCCCCAATGAATTGCCAGCTACAGAAATTCTGCACAAGGACTTACTACCCACAAGCATGGAAAGTGGATGCCCTCTCATTCAGCTGGAAAAAACTACAAGTATACACCTTCCCACCAATACCTCTGCTTTCAAAGGTACTTATAAAAGCCAGACAAGAAAGGCCAAAGATGATCCTTATTGCCCTAGACTGGCCACACCAGCACTGGTACCCAATCTTAAAGAACTTAGCACAAGGACAACTATGGATTTTGCCTCAAATCTCATAATTTCTGACTCTGCAAAACAATCAGATGTTATGTAGTCCTATCTCACCTACATTCTTAACCTGTGGGTTCGGAGCCGAATGTCCCACAATACATTGCCCCACATTCCCAGATCTCGTTTGCCACTTGTAGAGCTCGGAAGTGGTCTCGACTTGGCTGTGGCTAAGTATTGCTAAAAAACTCTTTCTTGTGAAAATTTTTGGCTGATTGTTCTTATACAAATAGAGTTGTTCATAGTGTTGTTGCTGCGTTATTTTTTGTAGGCTGTGTGTGGTATCCCTTTATTCCTTCAGGCTAGGCCCGTTTGAGTTAGAGGACCTAGTCCTCTTTGTGGTGTTTGTCTGGCTGTCTTAGGTGCGTTTTACTTAATTTAAGTTGAGAACCGTTTTATTTAAAAGAGGTTCTCCCCTGTGCTTGGTTGTTGGTTATACTTGTTCTTCCATTTCTGTGTTAGCGGTTTCCCGCCTTTTGTCAGTAGCTGCTGCTACAATTGTTGGCTTGGCATGTCTAAGGGACAAAAAGAGCATAAACCCTCGGGCTTTAAAAAGTGTACAAAGTGTGCCTATAAAATGTCCATCACAGACGGACATTCAGTCTATGTTTACTGTCTTGGAGCCATCCACCTTCATGAGTCGTGCAGTTTGTCACGCCTTTAGTCCTCGGGTGCTCCAAGAGAGGAAAAACAAATTGATCCTAAAGGGACTGCTAAAACCGTCCTTTGAGGAGGATTTAGGTTCGGCTCCCAGCTCCCAGTCAAAGTCTAAATCCTCCAAATCAAAGGAAAGGTCTCCAGCTCCATCTATTACTTCGGAGCCACCTTGTAAATTTACCATTGTCGAGTCTACTTCCTCGGCTCCACCGGCATCGGGGCCGCAGGAGGTAGTTGTGTCGACTGAGTCTGCGTCTGCTCCGATAGTTTTGGAACCAATTCAGAGCCGATCGCCAAGCTTGAGGCAGGGTTCTCCAGATAGGAGGTCCAGGTCTCCATCCATCTCCTCCAAATCCTCCAGGCTTTCCGATTTGGATGTAGATAGGGTGGTGCAGAGACTCCTACAGTCGCCGGTGTTGGCCAAATTTTTCTCGGCTCCGACCCAGTCGGCTCCGGAGCCAGCTTTGTTAGTTGTTCTTGCTATTCCTCCTCTAAGCGCATCCTTGTCATCGGAGCCGGTAAGCTCCGAGGAACGTTCCTGCATTGGCTCTGATCCCCCAGCGGAGTTTATCGGTGCCCGCATCGGCTCCAACCCTGTCTGTCCCTTCCACAGGGTTCAAGACCCGGGTTTCCTCGGAACACACTTCGGTTCCGAGCCTCCCTCTCGGTGCCTCAGCTGCAGAGACACCGGTCACGGTCATGGCCTTGGAAGGCGGTCAGTCCTCAGATTCGGGAGGTCCCGCCTTCGAGGCTATGCGGAGCTTGCTGGGTAGGTCAGCTACTTCTCTTGGATCAGGTCTTCCAACCCCCACAACACCGGTGAGAGCTTCTGACACCCACCTATCCTTGGATAGCAGAGCGCCAGGGCCTAAGGATACCCCCACGAGCAGTCCCCTTCTTTCTGAAGAGGCCTCGGAGCCTGTGGCTGAGGTACCCCCAGAAAGAAATTGTGCAAGAGGAAGCACGTATACTCCCAGGACAAGTCCCTCACTTCCGATACTGACCTCGAAGAATCGGAGGGGTCCCCTAAGTCTTCCTCTGAGGACGTTTCATTCTCCGATATCCTGGAGATCTTGAAACAAAAAGGAGACTGGCCCTCCAAACCCCCCTCCGAGGAGGAGTCAGTATTCCTTAAGGCCTTTGGCGCTCAGCCCTCTGCCTCCTGGTGTCTCCACCCTTTGACGAGCTCCTGGACCTTATTTGTTGGAGGGTGTGGGAGACTCCTGACTCCGTGGAGCCTGTTCCTCGACGCCCCAACAAATTTTTGTCTGCTCCCCAAGGGAAAGAATTTTTAACAAAGGGAGTCCCGGTAGATGCTATGGTGGTGGCGGCTGCCACACAGAAGGAAGTTGCTGAGTCTTCCTCTTCGGTCCATCCTCCTAACAATGGATCGGTACGGGAAGCGTACTCTGTCTTCAGCGACCTTTACCTTGCCGTCGCTGAATTGTTTGTCTCATTTCACGCAGCTCCAGAGAGATCTCCTTAAGGAGTTAGGAGATGCTGTAATGGGTAACGTGCCTGAGGCAGTGGCTCAGACCGTCAACGCTCAGCTCTCTACCCTCAACTCCATCGCTAACTCATCCATGCGACTGATTTCGTACGTAGCCGAGGGAGCTAGTAGGGCGGCTAGCTCAGGGGTGGCCCTCAGGAGCCAAGCCTGGCTACGCCTGTGTCACTTTGCGGAGGCCTTTAAGTCTTCCTTCACTGACGCCCCCCTTGATGGTTCCTCCTTGTTTGGGACCAAAGTGAAAGACACCCTCACCAGGTGCGAGCAAGAGGGAAAGACCTTGTCTACCGTAGGAGTCTGTTTTTCCCTCCCGTCGAAACCTTATCTCAAGGCTCAGCATGGGGGAAAGATGTGGTTCAATAAATCACAAAGGCCTTTTCCTGCTGCACAGGGTGAAGACCCCCTCCCGAGGCAGGGGAGGGGGGTCATATTCAGGGAGACGTCGCCCCAGAGGCAGAGGGGGCCCCCGCAATTCTGGGGACGGTGATGCTTTTGTGGTTCCCCATACTCTCATTCCTGAGGGTGTGCCCGACTGTGCTTCTCCGGAGTCAGTCGGGGGTCGAATTTCCCGGTATCCGGAAGCCTGGGTCAACATCACCCTGGACCGATGGGTATTGGGGATAATCGCCAGAGGTTACACCATCTCATTCTATTCTGCACCCCCTCCCGTCCAACGGATCCCAGCTGTTCCACCCAGTCAAAGGGATCAAGCAGCATCAGAGGTTTCTCAGCTGCTAGAAAAAGGAGTCATCCAACCAGTTCCCCCAGACCAGATCGGATTAGGGACTTACTCAATATTATTTTTGGTGCCGAAAAGAACGGGGGACCTGAGACCTATTTTGGATCTCAGCCAACTCCATCATTACGTACGCAAGTCCAAATTCCGGATGGTCACGCTACAATCGATTCTCTCATTGTTGGGAAAAGAAGTATGGATGTGCTCCATCGACCTGAAGAATGCTTACTAGCACATCAAAATGGACAGAGCATCCAGATGTCATCTACGCTTCCGGCTGGGAGCCAGGAATTTCCAGTTTCGAGCTCTGCCCTTTGGTCTCACCACAGCCCCCAGGGTGTTCACCAAGTGCATGGCAGTGGTGACGGCTCATTTGAGATGTCAAGGATTACAGGTGTTTCCTTACCTGGACGACTGGCTCCTATCCGCCCCCACCAATCATCTACTTCTTCAAAACAGCGATACTACCATCGATCTTTGTCACCGGTTAGGCATTACAATAAACTGGAAAAAATCTGCCTTGCTACCCTCACAGCGTGCCTCGTTTATAGGAGCAGAGTTGGACACTATTCAGTTGAGAGCATTCCTACCTATGGAGAGGATCACAGGGTTGCAACGACAGGTTCGTACGATGATGCCTCCGACACGTGTGAGGGCAAGAGTAGTTCTTCAGTTACTGGGGACAATGGCGTCCACTATCATGATGGTCCCGTTAGTGAGGTTACATATGAGGATCCTACAATGGCTCCTATTCGCCCAATGGTCCTTCCAAAGACTACCTCTATCCCATCCTATCTTAATCACAGGCAAATGCAAGCAGGACCTCAGTTGGTGGCTATGCACCAACAACTTAGTCGTAGGGAAACCATTTGTTCCACCCAACCCGATAGCCACAGTGACCACGGACGCCTCCCGGATGGGGGGGGGGGGGGCACGAGATTGACTTGCACATAAATGTCCTGGAGATGAGGGCAGTGCTCCTAGTGTTGCAGGCACTTCAGGATGTCCTCCCTCTAGGGACTATTGCGATTCACTCAGACAACATGTCAGTAGTATGGTATCTCAACAAGCAAGGAGGAACCAGATCGTACCCCCTATGCAGAGAGGCCATGAGAGTGTGGAATTGGGCGATAGCTTCCCAACGGGCCTTGGTGGCAACGCACATCCCGGGGAAAACCAGTGTGATTGCAGACAGGCTAAGCAGAGCGATCCTTATGCCTTACGAGTGGTCCCTGAACCGCCGGGTGGCGAACAGCATATTCAGCAAATGGGGTCAACCTTGCTGCGATCTGTTTGCCAGTCCCCTCAATGCGAAATGCAGCACCTACTTCTCGCTGATCCCCCCACCGGGGGAATCTCAAAGGAACGCTCTTGCGCACAATTGGCCCTCGGGTCTGCTGTATGCTTTCCCTCCGTTTCCCCTTATCTCGAGGGTAATTCAGAAAGCGCTGTCCTTGGGAAGCAGATTGATTCTGATCGTGCCACATTGGCCTCGACAAGTATGGTTCCCCTTCCTTCAACCTTACATGGAGGATGCTCCTTGGACTCTGGACCCTCGTCCAGACTTGCTGACACATATGTCGGGACAGCTCCACTCCTCCCTGGAAACCCTCCAGCTGACCGCCTGGCTACTCCACTTCCATCCAGTCAGGTGTCACAATTTTTCTCTGGATGTGGTCCATATTCTTTCGTCCTCTCATAAACCGTCCACTAGGAAGTTCTACTCTAGCAAGTGGAAAAGGTTTTCGATATGGGCCCATTCCAAAGGTATTGACCCCTACACAGCCCCCATTGATTCTGTTTTGGAATTTCTGTCTCACTTATTCTACCAAGGGTCTGCCTCAGCCACCATCAAAGTTCAGCTGGCGGCTATTTCAAATTTTCATGTGGCTTATGAACCTAGCTTAATGGCACACAGGCTGTGTAAAGTATTCCTAAAAGGCAGTCTTCTCCTTCGTCCCCCTGTATCTCAACCTGTTATGCCCTGGGACCTCAATTTTGTTCTGCAGGCTCTCACCCTCCCACCCTTCGAGCCTGCGGCTTCCTGCGATTTAAAATTTCTTACATGGCAATCTGCCTTTTTGATAGCTATCACATCGGCTAGACGAGTCTCAGAACTCCAGGCCCTATCAATCAAGCCCCCATATTTGATATTCCATAAAGATAGAGTCTCTCTCAGACCAAATCTTGCAGAAAATACCTACGCTTCAGAGCAGGCTCTCCATGCACTATCAGATGTTCTTCATGTTTCACTGTTGCAGTCATTACATTTGGGTTATCTGCTTGCAGATAGTCCTCAGTCAGCCTGATTAACAAAGTCTTGGGTCCTGCGTCAGTTGCTGTCTCTTCTTCCATGACGTCAGGTCATCAGGGGTATAAAACATGCAGCTGACACCATTACATCAGTCTTTCTTGCCGTCCGGTGCCCGAGGCAGTAGTTCGCAAGTGCCAGTCGTCCGACTCCTGAAATTTTCGTTTTCGAGTTTCAGAACCGAAGTCTTCAACTAAAGCTAAGTACCCTGTTGGGGAAACTTTTTCTTGCTCCTTACTGACGTCAGTAAAAGTTAATAATTGCATTACTTGTGGAAAGCAAATACCTCAAAGATTTTCATTCGTACTGTATTCCTTGCCTAGGCCCTGACCACAACGTACCTTGCTGTTGGTTTTGTGCTTTATTTAATCAGCGCACTGTCTGTTGTCTGTATATTTTCGCCTCTCAATATTTCAGTTCTCGGTTTAATTATCCAGAAATGTCGTCGGTTAGCCATCCAACTACTGGGATTCTGAAAAAATGCAAAGATAAAGACAGAGACAGGCCGCCGAGGTCCAGAACTGCCGACAATACTTCTCCTAAGCCAGTCACCAGTTCGCCAGTACTCAGTGAGGTGCTTTCGCAGCCCCCGATACCCGCTACTTCTGATTCGCAGGCCTCTACTGAGACCCATTCGGAGTTCGGTATGCTGCGAGATGCTTCAACTATGGAACCCGCGGATGTCTCTACCTTGGATGGGTCTGGAGCTGCTGTGCAGGCACCGGCTTCTGAGGGTGTATTCAGGCCTACAGACTTGCATATTAAACTGACACCTCCTTCTATACATAGGCCTAAATCTCGATCTATGCCTAAAAAACCGATGCCCAGGCCACATGCTCAGGCCTCTATGCCTAAAAAACAAATGATAAGAATGGCTGAAGATCTAATAACTCTAATCAGGGGTAGCCAACCTCCCCCCTCTAAGAGGCCTAGGACTGAAGTTGATTATGAATCTTCTGATCAGGATTCTGTTTTTTTCTGATTCTTCTGTTGATCTGGATTTGCCCTTATCTACTTATGAAGATTCTGATGCAGAGGACTCTTTTCCCTCTGCTTCCCCTCCCGAGGATTTTTCTGTTAGGGAAACCTTACATATACTCTAAAGGAGCATTTGCACTGGGAAAGCCAAGATTTTTCTGATTCAAAAAAGAGGCTTAGGGATTTCCTTCTCCTACCTCAGCATAGGTCTTTAGCTATTCCTCCTGTACTAGACATTGTTGATGATGCTTTTTCGGAATCTTGTTCGGCTCCTGATTCCCTGCCTCCTGCTCCCAGAAAACCTGACAGATACTACAGGGTCCCTGAGTCTCACAAGTTCCTTTTTAAAAATCCTATTGAAGATCCAGAGACTATTTCACAGGGGACCAAGGGCATTAAGGCTTCTACTGCTAAAAATCCTACCCCTTCTGATAGAGAATCCAGGGTGCTGGATAGATGGGGTAAGAAGGTTTACACTTCTGCAGCCTAGCCATTAGGGCTTTAAACTGCCAGTTTCATATGTTAAAGTATCAGCAACATGTTATTGGACTGCTTAAACAGAAAATTATGTTGATTCCTGACTGTGTGGAAAATAAAGAATTGCAGGATTTAATGCATTCTGCTGACCAAGTTGGAAAACATACTTTGCAATGTGATTTTGATTAATTAGAGGCCTCTTGCAGGGCTGCTGTTACTGGGTCTGTGCTCAGAAGGCATGCTTGGCTCAAGGAGCAATCTTTGCCTGATCATGTTAAAGCTAAATTGTTGGATGCTCCTTTAAATCAGGACCGTCTGTTTCGCAACAAGGCTGAGGAAGTTCTTAAAAAGATGGAAAATAAAGCTAAATATGTGCAAACTGATTTTTTTACAAGTTCAGCCTCCTAGATTTAGTAGGCACTGGCCCTCTAAGAATTGGTCCTTTCCAGCCCATTCCAGGTCTTCTCAAGCCAAACCCAGACACAGCAAAAACCCCAGGTTTCAGTCTGAGGGGGCACACAGAACTAAGCAGTGGGGGGGGGCCTCCACTTCCAAATCTGGGAATATTAAGACCCCCCCCCCCCCGCATGGTAAACTGTCTCAATGACTTCCTTTTAAAATTTCCAAGCACTTATCAACTGACTGCCCCTTTGGGGGCGAAGGATTGCTCTTCATGTAAAGAATTGGGAACTCATTACCCAGGAAAAATATGTTTTAAATATAGTGTCCCAGGGTTACAGATTTCACTTCCACACGTTGCCAACACCAAGCGGGTGGCCAGACCTACCCCCAAATCAGTGGGCAGAGGCCCCAAAACAAGTACTTTCTCTCTTAAGCATGGGGGCTATTCAACTGGTACCAGAAGAGGAAAAGGGACAAGGTTTCTACTTGAGAATGTTCCTGGTACCCAGAAAAGACAGTTCATGCTGTCCTATCCTGGACCTGTCTGCTCTAAACACCTGTTTGGAGATTCCAAAATTCAAGATGCTGACTTCTCCAATTACTTCCTATGCTAGGCAAAGATGCCTGGTTGGCAACACTAGATTTAAAAGAAGCATACCTGCACATCCCAATCAGGGAATCTTGCAGAAGATACCTACGCTTCAAAGCAGGCTACATGCACTATCAGTTCTCTGCACTGCCCTTTGGCTTATCTACTGGCGCCCAGGGTATTCACTAAGTGCCTAGCTCCAGTTATTGCATTTTGCAGGCAAAGAAATATTCAAATATACCCATATCTGGACAATTGTCTAATTCAGGCAGAAAGCCAGGACATACTTTTGAATCATCTGGCCTTTGTACAAAGGGTTCTAACTCTAACTGGGGTACACCATAAACGAGAAGAAATAACACCTGGTACCCTGTCAACAAGTTATATTCCTGGGAGCAAGCTTGAATACAACTTCCCAGATGGTTTACCTCACGCCAGAGAAACAAATTCATTTGACAAACTACTTCAAACAAGGGGCCACAAAACCCTGCTGTCTGCAAGACAAATACTGCAAGCCTTGGGGTTGATGGCCTCCTGCATTCTTCTAATTCCATATGCAAGACTGCATGTGAGGAAACTACAGTGGTATCTAAAAAGCCTATGGTGTCAACATTCTCAAGACCTGGAAACAGTGATTCCTATCATACTTGCCTACGCCCAGAGTTCCTTTGGTGGGCAGAGGCCTGCCACCAAAACAAGGGACTACCTTTCACACCACCCCTTGCCTCCAAACCCTAACAACAGATGCATCAGACTATGCATGAGGGGCTCACCTGGCAGGGAAATGCATTCAGGGCAAATGGAACCCAAGTCAAATGCACCTGCATATCAATCAAAAAGAAATGTTAGCTGTACAGAATGCTCTAACAGCCTTCAAGGACCACATTCTTCCAGGACAACTAATGGTAAAGACGGACAACACCACTGTTATGTCGTACATAAACAAGCAGGGGGGTACACATTCTTACCCCCTCTGCATACTAGCCATGGCATTGTGGAACACAGCCTTGAGCTATCAAGTGCACCTACAAGCTCAATTCCTGCCAGGAAAATTAAATACACTGGCAGATGGACTAAGCAGAAACCTCATGGCCCCACACGAGTGGAAACTGGAACCAAGGATTTTCAACATGTTGACAAGCAAATGGGGGAGCCCAAATATAGACCTGTTTGCCTCTCCCCAGAAGTACCAATTGGACAAATGTTGCACAAGGGCTCCCTATAAACAAGCCTGGAAAGTGGATGCTCTGTCCTTCAAGGTGGAAAAACCTATCAGTCTATGCCCCCCCCCCTCTCCCCGCCTCTGCTCTCCAAAGTACTACTAAAAATCAAACAGGACAAACCAAGGATGATTTTGATTGCTCCAGACAGGCCGCGCCAACACTGGTACCCCCTCCTGCGCAGTGTGTCACGGTTATCTCCATGGCACCTGCCTCAGACTCCTTCCCTGCTTTCTCAGCAGGAGAACCAGATTCTGCACCCTCAGCTTCTAACACTGAACCTTGCAGCCTGGCTAATTACTTAATCTCCCCTTTACCATCCCTTAGCAAGCCTGTGATGGATATCATCTTAGAGGCAATGAGGCTTAGTACTAGAAAATCTTATGAAGGATGTAGTCCATAAAACTTATGGATGACTGAGAGTGAAGCAGTGAGATACAAACGTGATGTAGGTTTCCCAAAATCCAATAAGTCTCCAAGATAATCAATTAAATATGAATTTTATTTTGTTCAGACAAGCGCTTTCGCTAAAAGTAGCTTCATCAGGTCTATTTTATGTACAAATGAATTAAGGAGCCATTTTTATAGTCTTAACAATTCAATTAAAAATAATTTCATCATTTACTTAAAAGGGAAATGTCACTTTATCTAAAAACAATTCAGATGTAGAAAAAACTCATGTTTCCTTCTGACATACTTATATAGTTAAAACTTGTTAAAAAATATGTATATATATATATGTAGAGATGTATAGAAAATGTATGAAAAATATATATAGAAATGTATATGGGATATATCTGAGAGTGAAGAGTATATAAATGCCTTAACATGTATATTAAACAAGATGTATGATTGGTATGTATGTGTATGAGCATATTATGTCATAACAAATACATCTTGTGTACTATAAATGTGCAGGATGGTATGATAGTAAAAATATATGTGTATGTATGTGAGTGTAATAGAATGTTGTGTATGTAATGACAAATAAATGTATATCTCTGAGAGATATGTATTATGTATGGATGGCAACATCTTTTGTGCATGTATGCAGAAATGCACAAAGTGTATATAAAATAGTATTGGACATGAGATTAATGCATCCATCCTGCGCATTTATAGTACACAAGATGTATTTGTTATGACATAATATGCTCATACACATACATACCAATCATACATCTTGTTTAATATACATGTTAAGGCATTTATATACTCTTCACTCTCAGATATATCTCATATACATTTATATATATATTTTTCACACATTTTCTATACATCTCTACATATATATATATATACATATATTTTTTAACAAGTTTTAACTATATAAGTATGTCAGAAGGAAACATGAGTTTTTTCTACATCTGAATTGTTTTTAGATAAAGTGACATTTCCCTTTTAAGTAAATGATGAAATTATTTTTAATTGAATTGTTAAGACTATAAAAATGGCTCCTTAATTCATTTGTACATAAAATAGACCTGATGAAGCTACTTTTAGCGAAAGCGCTTGTCTGAACAAAATAAAATTCATATTTAATTGATTATCTTGGAGACTTATTGGATTTTGGGAAACCTACATCACGTTTGTATCTCACTGCTTCACTCTCAGTCATCCATAAGTTTTATGGACTACATCCTTCGTTATTTTACTTTTGACTGAGAGAGTTTGCCGTAGTGGTGGTTTCATTCTTTTCACTAGAAAATCTTATGCTGAAAAATGGAAATGATACTGTACCTGGAACCCAGTTTCAAGGGATGAGCAAAGCAGCGCCCAATTTACCTCAGATTTTACAATGCTTAACTGAGATGCTTCACAAGGGCCTGTCTTTTTCCTCCATTAAAATCCACGCCTCAGCCATTTTAGCTCATGATAACACAGAACCGCCCCTCTTCTCTCATTTACTACTCAAGCAGTTCCTCAGAGGGACCAAAAATTTGAGACAACCCAGGAGATCTCCAACCCCAGCCTTGGGACCTTAACTTTGTCTTGGAGAAACTCACTTTACCTCCTTTTGATCCAGCTGCTACTGCAGACTTAAAATTTCTTTCTTGGAAAACAGCTTTCCTTTTAGCAATTACCTCAGCTAGAAGGGTATCTGAATTACAGGCCCTTATGGCAGTGGAGCCTTTCATCATCTTTCATGCGGACAGGGTTTCCCTCAGAACCAATCCATCCTTCATGCCCAAGGTGGTATCCAGTGTGGCTCTTAATCAATCCGTTCATTTGCCAACCTTCTTTCCCAACCCACAGAATAAAGGGGAACGGATACTGCATTCCTTAGATGTGTACTGACAGTTTAGATTCTACTTGGACAGGACTAAACTTCAAAGGAAATCTGAACAACTGCTGGTGGCATTTGCTGCAGGGGCAGAGGGGAAGGCTATTTCAAAGCAAACCATTAGTAAATGGATAAGCCATTGCATTCATTTCTACTGTAAGCACCATGGAAAACCTATCCCCCAGGGGATCAGACCTCACTCCACCAGGGCTTCATCTACCTTTACAGCCTTTCTCAGAGGCGTCCCTACCAGGGACATCCTAGAAGCTGCTACCTGGAGTTCTGTACATACTTTCACCAAGCATTATCATTTGCCAATTTTCTCCAACTCCAGAGCTGGCTTTGCCACTGCAGTCTTGCAGGGCCTTATAGCTGGCCCTATTGCTATCTAAATTCCTCCTCCCAACCATAGCTTTTAGAATCTACCCAGATGTAATGACTGCAGCAGTGAAACACGAAGAACATAGTACAGTTGTGTACACTTACCATAAATGTAGCTGTTCCAGTGTATTCACTGTTGCAGTCCTGGTTACCCTCCCTCCAGCCCCCTAACTTTTTTTGGCTATATCTCTACTTTCCTTTACTATGCTAAAAGCCTTTATGGTGTATTTGCTTTTTTGTTGGAGGTATATCTTTGTGCCTTTATATTGAATTGCTTCCCATTAGGGGGGCATCTGACATCTAGAGCAAGTAAAACTGATGTAATGGCATCGGCTGCATATTTTGTACCCCTGATATCATGGAAGAAGGGACAGCAACCGACGCAGGACCCAAGACTTTGTTAATCAGGCCGACTGAGGGCTACCTGCAAGCAGATAACCCAAATGTGATGCAACAGTGAATACACTCGAACATCTACATTTATGGTAAGTGTACACAACTGTACTTTCTCTGCACATCCCTTTGGCTTATCTACTGCGCCCAGGGTATTCACAGTGTCTAGCTCCAGCCATTGCATTTTGCAAGCAGAGAAGCATTCATATATACCCATACCTGGACGATTGTCTAATTCAGGCTGAAAGCCAGGACATCCTATTAAAACATCTGGCATTTGTAACGAAACTTCTAACCTCACTGGGATACACCATAAATGAAAAGAAGTCTCATGTAGTACTCTCCCAACAAATTGTATTCCTGGGAGCAAGTTTCAATACAACTTACCAGATGGCTTACCTCATGCCAGAGAAACAAGTTTATTTGACAGCTTACTTCAGACTACTGGCCACAAAGACCCAGCTATCTGCAAGGAAAATCTTGCAAGCCTTGGGGTTGATGGCCTTTTGCATTCTACTAATTCCGTATGCAAGACTGCATATGAGGAAACTACAATGGTATCTAAAAAGCCTATGGTGTCAACATTCTCAGGACCTGGAGACCATGATTTTTGTCATTCCTTGTATAAAGACAGAGTTCCTTTGGTGGGATGAGGCCTGCCACCTAAACAAGGGATTCCCTTTCAGCCTACCCCCTGCCACCCAAACCCTGACTACAGATGCATCAGACTATGCATGGGGGGCTCACATGGCAGGGCGGTGCATTCAGGGCAAATGGAACCCTAGTTAGGTGCACCTGCATATCAACCAAAAAGAAATGTTAGCTGTACAGAATTCCCTGACAGCTTTCAAAGATCATATCCTTCCAGGGCAATTACTAGTAAAGACAGACAACACCACAGTTATGTGGTACATAAACAAGTGGGGGGGGGGCACTCTTACCCCCTCTACAGACTAGCCATGGCTCTGTGGAACACAACCCTGAGCTACCATGTGCACCTGCAAGCTCAATTCCTGCCAGGCAAGCTAAATTCACTGGCAGACGACCTAAGCAGAAATCTCATGGACCCACACAGGTGGAAACTGGAACCAACAATATTCAACATCTTGAGGAAAAAATAGGGGACTCCAGAGGTAGACTTGTTTGCCTCCCCTCAGAACTGCCATTTGGACATAATCTGCACAAGGACTCCCACAGTCAAGCTTGGAAAGTGGATGCCCTGCCCTTTACCTGGGAAAAGTTTATGCCTTTCCCCCGCTGCCTCTCTTCTCGAAGGTTCTGCTAAAGATCAAACAGGGCAAACCAAGGACAATACTGATCGCACCAGACTGGCCTCTCCAGCACTGGTACCATCTGTTGCGCAGTATGACACTGCTGGATCCATGGCACCTACCTCCGATACCTTCCCTGCTGTCCCAGCAGGCAGGGCCAGATTCTGCACCTTCAGCTTCAAACCCTAAACTTTGCAGCCTGGCTAATTCCTTGAGCTCTCCAGTAGCATCCCTCAGCAAGCAGGTGCTAGATGTCATTCTGGAATCAAGGAGAACATAGTACTAGAAAAACTATGCTGAAAAGTGATAAATATACTGATGTTCATCGTGTTTCACTGTTGCAGTCATTACACTTGGGTTATCCTGCTGGCAGGATACCCGCATTCGGCCTGAATTCCAAAGTCCTGGTCTGACGTCGGTTATAAATATACTGTTCCTGGAGCCAGTCTCAGGGGATGGGCCACTACGGTGCCCAGCTTACCTCGTATCCTTCAGTACTTAACAGAAATGCTCCACAAGGGCCTATCTTTCTCATCTATCAAAGTTCATGCCTCTGCCATCTCAGCACAATATAATACTGAACCACCCCTCTTCTCTCATCCACTGTTAAAGCGATTCCTCAGAGGGGCTAAAAATTTAAGACCTCACAGCCGAGTCCCTACTCCAGCCTGGGACCTTAACTTTGTATTGGAAAAGCTCACTCTCCCTCCATTTGAACCAGTTGCAACTGCAGAGTTGAAATTCCTTTCTTGGAAAATGGTCTTCCTTCTAGCCATCACTTCAGCTAGAAGAGTGTCTTAATTACAGGCCATTATGGCAGTGGAGCCCTTCATTATCTTCCATGCAGACAGGGTTTCCCTCAGGATCAATCTTTCCTTCATGCCCAAGGTGGTGTCTAGTGTGGCCCTAAGTCAGTCCATTCATTTGCTTACCTTTTTCCCGAATGCACAAAACAAAGGAGAGAGAATACTGCACTCTTTGGACGTGCACAGACAACTTAGATTTTATTTGGACAAGACTAAGCCTCTCAAAATCTGAACAGCTGCTAGTTGGCTTTGCTGCAGGGGCAGAGGGCAAGGCCATTTCAAAACAAGCCATTTCTAAATGGATAGTCCATTGCGTTCATTTCTGCTACAAGCACCATGGAAAACCTACCCCACAGCGGATTAGATCACATTCGACCAGGTCTGCATCTACCTCTACAGCCTTTCTCAGATGAGTCCCTACCAGGGACATCTAGAAGCTGCTACCTGGAGCTCTGTACATACCTTCACCAAGCATTACCACATGCCTATTTTTTTCTAAATCCAGAGCTGGCTTTGCCAGTGCAGTCTTGCAGGGCTTAATAGCTGGTCCTAATGCTCTCTAACTTCCTCCTCCCTTACTTTAGCTTTGGGAATCAAACCAAATGTAATGACTGCAACAGTGAAACATGAAGAACATAGTACAGTCATGTACACTTAACCATAAATGTAGATGTTCGAGTGTATACACTGTTGCAGTCCTGGTTACCCTCCCTCCAGCCCCCTGACTTCTCTTGGCTCTATCTTTCCTTCTTGTTTGGTGTATTTAAGATTTCTGGTGTATTTACTTTTTGATGGAGGTGTAACATAACATATAATTGCTTCCCATTGTGGGGGCACCTGATATTTGGGGCAAGAAAATCTGATGTAATGGCATCTGCTGCATGTTTTATACCCCTGACAACCTGACGTCATGGAAGAAGGATCCGAAGCAGTAATCCAAGACTCTGGTATTCAGGCCGGCTGAGGGCTACCTGCATGCAAATAACCCAAATGTAATGATTGCAACACTGAATACACTTGAGCATCTACATTTATGGTAAGTGTACACAACTGTACTTTTCTAAAAGTTCTTCAGATCCAGTGGATATCGGGTCTAAGGCTTCAGGCTGGAAAAATCATAGGCACTGACCACTGCTGCTGATTCTAAAGTTTTAATGCCGAAGTCTTCAGTACACCAGCAAATTCAGTGTTCAGCTCAAGAAGTATTGCTTCCTGGTTCTTCCTTGACACCGACGACATCGGCGCAAGAGTATTGATATGGTACCGAAAGAAGTTTTACCTTGGGTAACTTACTCATCATTCGATCCTTTTGTGGGTGAATTTTTTTTTTTTTTTTTTTTTTTTTTTTTTTGCAAAGGCCTAAATCACCCTCTCTAATGTCTGGTTCCACCAGTAGTTGATGTGGAGAAGACTGGTGAATAAAATTCTGTGGGCGAGAGGATTTACAGGACTCCCTCTGGCTCCGACCACTATGGGTTAAGGAGCCAAGCCTTCTTTTACCCCTTTAACTACTCCTTCCCTGACTTTTTCCACTAAGGTGTTATTTTCAAACTCCGAGTCATCCAGCTTTGACTTTATCAGTTTCGGAAGTCTCTCTTCCTTTGGAATTGGTTATTGCCCTGAGTTCTTTGTTTTTTTTTCAGATCCGGATACCTCTTGGAGCCGTGTCTGCCCTGTTGGCTCTGAGGAGCAAGTGTCTACTCCAATAGTTTTCTGAGCCATTCCTGCACCTTGGAGCCTCATCACAGTTCAGTTTGGCTTAGGCTTCTGTCTGAGGGGCTGCTTCATCGGAGTGGGGAGTGCTATGGATGTTCTTCGTGTTTCACTGTTGCAGGCATTACATTTGGGTTATCTGCTTGCAGTAGCCCTCAGTCGGCCTGATTAACAAAGTCTTGGGTTCTACGTCGGTTGCTGTCTTTTCTTCCATGACATCAGGACATCAGGGGTATAAAACATGCAGCCGACGTCATTACATCAGTCTTTCTTGCCATGCAGTGCCGAAGCAGAAGCAGTTCGCAAGTGTCGGTCGGCTTACTCCTGAAATTTTCGTTTTAGAGTTTCAGAACCAAAGTCTTCAACTAAAAGCTAAGTACCCCATTGGGGAAACTTTTTCTTGCTGTAATCCAATGTTAGTAAATGTAAATAATTGCATTTCTTGTGGAAGGCAAATAACCTCATAAATATTTTCATTCATACTGTATTCCTTGCCTAGGCCCCGACCACAACGTACCTCGCTGTCGGTTTCGTGCCTTATTTCAACCACGAACTATCCTTCATCGGTATATTTGTGCTTCTAAGTATTTTGGTGCTCTGTTCAATTATCCTATGTCTTCGGTAAGCCATTTGACCACTGACATTCCGAAAAAACACAAAGATAAAAACAGAGACGGGCCACCCAGTTTGCCGGTACTCAGTGAGGCACTTTTGCAGCCCCTGATACCCGCTACTTCAGATTCACAGGCCTCTACTGAGACCCATTCGGAGTCCGGTATGCTGCAAGATGCTTCAACTGTGGAACCTGCGGATGTCTCTACTTTGGATGGGTCCAGATCCCCTGCGCAGTCCCTGGCTTCTGAGGGTGTATTCAGGCCTACTGACTTGCATATTAAACTGATGCCATCTTCTTCAACACCTAAAACTCGAACCATGCCTAGAAAACTGAAGCCCAGACCACATGGTCAGGTCTCTATGCCTAAAAATTGAATGATAAGAATGACTGAAGATCTTATTACTTTAATCAGGCGAAGCCAACCTTCCCCCTCTAAGAGACCTAGGACTGAGTTTGCTTATGATACTTCTGACCAGGATTCTGAAATTTCTGTTTCATCTGATGACCAGGATTTACCCTTATCTACCTATGAGGATTCTGATGCTGAGGACTCTATTCCCTCTGCTCTCCCCCCCCCCCCCCCCCAGAGGATTTCTCTTTTGGTGAAACCTTGCATACTCTCAGGGAGCATTTTCGGTGGGAAAGTCAGGATTTCTCTGATTCTAAAAAGATGCTTAGGGATTTCTTACTCCTGCCTCAGCACAGGCCTTTAGCTCTACCTCCTGTACTGGACATTGTTGTTGATGCCTTTTCTGAATCTAGCATGGCCCCTGACTCTACCTCCTGCTTCCAGAAAACCTGATAGATATTACAGCGTTCCTGACTCTCAAAAGTTCCTTTTCAAAAATCCTACTGCGGATCCTGAAACCGTTTCACAGGGACCCAAGGGCATTAAAGCTACTACTGCCAAAAATCCTACCCCCTCTGATAGAGACTCCAGGGCTCTGAATAGATGGGGTAAGAAGGTATACACTTCTGCAACTTTGGCCATTAGGGCCTTGAATTGCCAGTTTCATATGTTAAAGTATCAGCTGCAAATTACTGGATTGCTTAAAGAGAAAATGATGTTTCCTGATTGTGCTGAAAATAAGGATTTACAAGATTTAATGTATTCTGCTGAGCAAATTGGTAAACATACATTGCAATGTGGTTTTGATTCACTAGAGGCATCTTGCAGGGCAGCGATGTTCATCGTGTTTCACTGTTGCAGTCATTACACTTGGGTTATCCACTGGCAGGCTACCCGCAGTCGGCCCGAGTTCCAAAGTCTTAGTCTGGCGTCGGTTGCTGTCGCCGCTTCCCTGACGTCAGCGCGCCAGGGGTACAAAAGATGCAACCGAAGCCATTTTCTTCAGTCTTGGTGCGCGGTGCCCGAGCAAAAGCAGATGTCCTTCAAGGATGCATCTGCAGTCATCACATATGGGTTGTCCTGCCTCAGGCAGCCCTTCGGTCGGCCGGATTCCAAAGTCTGGGTCCGGCGTCGGCTGAGGTCACCCCTTCCCCGACGTCAGAGCGCCTGGGGTATAAAAGCGTCAGCCGATGCCATCTTCCCCAGTCTTTCTTGCCGCGTGGTGCCCGAAGCAGAAGCAGTTCGCAAGTGCCGGTCGGCCAGCTCCTGTAATTCAGCTACCGAAGACTTCAAAAGCTAAGTACCCAGTTGGGGACTCTTTCTTGCCTCAGCCGATGTCAGATAAAGTTAATAATTGTTTAACTTGTGGGAAACAAATACCTCATAAGGATTTCCACTCTTACTGCCTCCCCTGCCTAGGCCCAGACCATGACGTCTCGGCCTTTTCAGCCTGTGCTTCCTTCAACTGACGCACCCTTAGACGTCGGGCGGAGTTCGCAGAGGAATTTATGGGGGCTAGTTTTTCATACAAAATGCCGTCGGAGACTCCGACTTCACATTTAATAAAGAAACGGAAGGACAAGGACCGACACACGCGGGCCGCGGTTTCGGCTGAAACCACGGCCAGGCCTACCGCGAGTGTCTCGGTCTCGGCTGAAACAGAGTCCTTGGTACTTCCGACACCCGAAACCGCTCAACCGACAACCTCGGCCCCAGAGGCCCCTGCTGAGTCCGACACCATTCCTCTAGACAAAACTACTCCAGCACGTGTTGCAGCTAGGCCTCCTGCATCCATGTCCATAAAGGCATTCACCAGGGCTAAAGTTGCTAAACATACAAAAGCTATGCCTCCCAGGGTTATTCCTCAGGGACCCTCTACAAGTTCACAGATTCTTACTTTAGCAGAGGACCTTATTTCCTTGATTAGGGTATCTCAACCTCATCCGGACAGGGGCTCTCAACCTCCTCTAGACAAAAGGCCCAGGGTTGAGCCTTCTGATCCCCACTCCTCAGAGGAGAGGCCTCTGATGGCTCTGCTCTCTCGGACTACCAGGAGGAGGCTTTTTTGGCCTACGAGGATTCTGATGCAGAGGAATCCATCCCCTCGGCCTCCCCTCCTGAAGAGCTATCCTTTGGCGAGACCCTTCACACTATGAGAGAGCATTTCAAATGGCAGGGCCAGGAATTTTCTGATTCCAGGAAAAGGTTAAGAACTTTTTTGCATTTACCTCAGCATAGACCTTTGGCTATACCTCCTGTTTTGAATGTCATTAATGATGTGTACTCTGAGTCTAGCATAACCCCTGACACTCTTCCCCCGGCCCCTGTCAAACCCGATAGGTACTACGGGGTCCCGGACTCGCATCATTTTCTTTACAAGGCCCACTCTGCTGATCCAGAAACTATTTCCCAGGGCCCTAAAGGGGTTGCAGCGGCCACTTCTAAAAATCCACTCCCCTCCGAAAGGGAGTCCAGGGCTTTAGAGAGATGGGGTAAAAAAGTGTATACTTCTGCTACTCTTTCTATGAGGGCATTAAATTGTCAGTTTCATATGATACAGTACCAAGAGTATTTGTTAGATGAATTGCATAAGAAACTGTCTTCACCTGAACCCCTAGATCGCAAATCACTACAGGATCTGGTACATAACTCCCAGCAGGTTAGTAACCATTTCTTACAATGTGGTTATGATGCATTGGAAGCTTCATGTAGGTCAGCTATGACAGGTGCAGTCATACGTAGGCATGCTTGGCTGAAGGAGCAATCTCTGCCAGACCATGTTAAAGCTAAGCTTCTGGATGCTCCCTTGGAAAAGCAAAAGTTATTTGGCTCCACTGCTCAGGAGGCCTTAAAGAAGGTTGAGGAAAAGGCAAAATCTGTACAAACAGTTAAAGATTTTCTACAAGTCCAACCACCAAGATTCAGCAGAAATTGGCCTGCCAAGAATTGGTCCTTTCCGGACACAGAAAGATTTCAGAGAGGCAAGAACAGGCGTGCCAGAGGTAGAGGGCAAGCTAGAGGCTCCTACAGAGAGCGTCAGTGGCAGCCTCCCAACCAGAGAGGTAGTGCAGGACCTACAACTGCTGCACAAGGACAGACTCAATGACTTTGCTTTGACTCCGCCAACCAGGGCTCAATTAGAAGCACCTTTGGGCGGAAAGCTTTCTTTATTCTCAGACAATTGGCACACTATTACAAGAACTGAATAAAAACAACTGAAAGCACTTGAAAGCACCAACAAACACCAAACAAGTGCTACGAGCCAAAGGAAACTGCAACCACGAGTCCACTTCAAGTCTTTAATAAACACTATTACAAGAGACAAATGGACACTGCAAATAATAGTCAGAGGATACAGGTTCCATTTTCACACATTGCCAAAAAGAAAAGGCATGCCAGACCTGGCACCAAATCAAAGGGCAGAGGCTTTGATACAAATCTCCAACTTAATGCAAATGAAAGCTATAGAAAAGGTTCCTCTTTCAGAACAAGGCCAAGGATTTTATTCCAGACTATTCCTTGTTCCAAGAAAAGAAAATCAATGGAGGCCTATTCTCGACTTGTCCGCACTGAATACTTATCTCATTGTGCCAAAATTCAAAATGCTGACTCTACAGCAACTCCTTCCCATGCTGTGCAAGGGGTCTTGGCTGGTGACTCTAGACCTCAAGGAGGCATACCTGCATGTCCCTATCAGACAAAGTTGCAGAAGACACCTCAGATTTCTTGCAGGTTCAGAGCATTATCAATTCTCAGCATTGTCCTTTGGCTTATCTACTGCACCCAGAGTATTCACGAAATGCCTGGCATCAGTAATTGCACACTGCAAACTTCAGGGGATTCAAATATACCTATATCTGGACGACTGCCTTATACAAGCGGACAGCCAACAAACTTTGGTAAAGGACTTGAATTATGCCATCCACCTACTGCAGGCATTGGGATATACAGTCAACTTTCACAAATCAAGACTTGTTCCATCCCAAAGTAACTTTTCTGGGTGCGGATTTAGACACAACCACCCAAATGGCTTTTCTCACAGAAGAAAAACAAAGACAACTACCGGATTACTTCAGGAATCTGACAAGACAAACTCAGCTGACTGCAAGGAAAATCCTGCAGGCCTTGGGTTACATGGCATCTTGCCTTCTTCTCATTCCCCAAGCAAGGCTGCATATGAGAAAACTACAATGGTACCTAAGGAGTTTATGGACTCAGCACAGCCACAGCTTAGAAACTTTGATCCCACTCATTCCATGTCTCCAAAAGGAATTTCTGTGGTGGGCTCAAGCAAGCCAGTCAAACAGGGGCCTGCCCTTCAGCAAGCCAATAGCCAGCCAAACTATTACAACGGATGCTTCAGACCACGGTTGGGGAGCACACATGGAGGGCAGATGTATACAAGGACTATGGTCACAAAAAGAGCTACGCATGCACATAAACCAAAAGGAAATGCTGGCAGTGATACATGCAATCGAGGACTTCAAACTCTTTTTGCATCAAGGCCATCTGCTAATAAGGACAGACAACACCACAGTTATGTGGTACATAAACAAGCAAGGAGGCACCCATTCCTACCCTCTTTGCAGACTGGCAATGACTCTATGGGAACTTTCCTTGAAACTCAATATAGACCCGCAATCCCAGTTTGTGCCAGGAAAAGACAATATACTGGCGGACAGCTTAAGCAGAAATATCATGGATGCACACGAATGGATGTTGCACCCAGACATCTTCCTACAGATAACACAATCATGGGGAAGGCCAGACATAGATCTTTTTGCCTCCCCCCACAATCATCAGCTGAAGAAATTCTGCTCAAGGGCATACCACCCACAAGCATGGAATGTGGACGCCCTATCTTTCAGCTGGATAACCCTAACAGTTTATGCATTTCCACCTCTTCCATTAATGACCAAGGTCTTACTGAAGATCAGGACAGAGCAGCCAAAAGTGATTCTGATAGCTCCGGACTGGCCAAGACAGCACTGGTACCCACTGTTAAAGAGCATGTCACACACGAAACCATGGCCTCTTCCATAATGGCCACTTCTCCTGACACAGCACAATTACAAAACTCTGTATTCCAACCTGAAAACCTTGCAACTAACAGCCTGGAAAATACCTTGACTCCTCAGGATAAGCTATTCAAGAGAGTGAAGGATATCATCATGGAAGCTCGTAGGCCTTCCACAAGAAAGGCATATTCAGCAAATTGGAAAAGATTTCACATTTGGAACACCACAAAGGGCCTAGATGCGACAGTTATGAATATGCCACATATCCTGGAATACTTGGCAGAAATGCTCCACAATGGCCTGTCTTACTCTTCCATTAAAATTCATGCTTCAGCAATTTCAGCAGAGTACAATACTGATCCACCTGTTTTTTCTCATCCTCTCCTAAGACAGTTTCTAAGAGGAATTAAAAACATCAATCCTCCAAGGAAACCTCCAGTGCCTACTTGGGACCTTAACTTCGTGTTGGAAAAACAAACTCTGCCTCCCTTTGAACCAGCAGCATCTGCAGAACTACATTTCCCGTCTTGAAAGACCGCCTTCCTTCTGGCCATAACCTCAGCAAGAAGAGTATCTGAGTTACAGGCCCTCATGGCAGTACAGCCATTTCTTATTTTTCATCAGGACAGAGTCTCATTGAGAACCAATCCTTCATTTATGCCAAAGGTGGTATCCAGGGTCTCATTAAACCAAGCTATTCACCTGCCTACCTTCTTTCCAAATCCACAAAACAAAGGGGAGAAACTTCTGCACACCCTGGACATACACAGACAGTTGCGCTACTACTTGGACAGAACGAAAAGCTACAGAAAAACTGACCAGCTGTTGGTAGCATATGCTGCTGGTGCACAAGGAAAAGCAATTTCCAAACAGACAGTTTCAAAATGGATAGGGAATTGCATTCATTTATGTTATTCCTTCCATGGAAAAACTGTGCCAGCTAACATTAGACCTCATTCCACCAGAGCCACAGCCTTCTTAAGAGGGGTGGCTACCAAGGACATTTTAGAAGCTGCTACATGGAGCTCCGTGCATACATTTTCCAAGCATTACAATTTACCTTTATATTCCAGATCCAGAGCAGGCTTTGCTATGGCAGTCCTGCAGGGCATTTTAGCTACACCATCCTTTACATAGATCCTCCACCCCCAGATTGGCTATGGTATTCTACCCATATGTCATGACTGCAGATGCATCCTTGAAGGACATAGTACAGTTTTGTACCTACCATAAATGTAGATGTCCGATAGGTATGCATCTGCAGACAGGTTTACCCTCCCTCCTTCCCCTCTTTTGTATTTATTGGGTACTTTTCCCTCTCATAGCTAGCTGGGGTTATCTATTATGGTGTATTTGTTGCATATATATATATATATATATATATATATATATATATATATATATATATATATATTTCTGTGCATGTTTGGAATTTATTGCATTTATCCAAATTTAGCCTTCCTTTGAGGGCACCTAGCATCTGGGGCAAGAAACACTGAGGAAGATGGCGTCGGCTGATGCTTTTATACCCCAGGTGCTCTGACGTCGGGGAAGGGGCGACGTCAGCCGACGCCAGACCCAGACTTTGGAATCCGGCCGACCGAAGGGCTGCCTGAGGCAGGACAACCCATATGTGATGACTGCAGATGCATACCCGTCGGACATCTACATTTATGGTAGGTACAAAACTGTACTTTTGCAAATGCCGATCGGCCGATCCCTGAGATTTTCAAAATTGAGTTTCAGAACCGAAGTCTTCAATAAAGCTAAGTACCCCATTGGGGAAACTTTTTCTTGCTCCAGACCGATGTCAGTAAAAGTTAATAATTGTATCTCTTGTGGGAAGCAAATACCTCATAAGGACTTTCACTCTTACTTTATTCCTTGCCTAGGCCTTGACCACGACGTTAGCAGTTGTCAGTTTTGTGCTAGATTCAATAAATGCACTGTTAAACTTCGGTTTGATTTTGCTTTACATTATTTTGGCCAAAGGTTTAATTGCATAATGCCGTCGGAACAACCGACGACCGGAATTTATAAAAAACGTAAAGACAAAGAAAAGGACAGGCATCCGAGGTACAAAACAGACGACGAAGCCTCTTCTAGGCCAGTCGCCGGTTCTCAGTGAGGTGCTTTCACAGCCCCTGACATCTGCTACCTCAGAGCCACAGGCCGTATCCGACAGCCACATGGAGACACCGAGGCCTGTGGAAACTCAAGGTATTGGGCCTACAGAAACTATTCCCTCAGATGGGTCTGGAGCCGCTGAGCAGGCATCGGCTTCTGAGGGTGTTTTCAGACCTTCACAGCTTACAATTAAGCCCACTACAGCATCCACGGCAAAGTCAAAAACACCATTAAAGACAAGGAAACAAGTACAGCATTCTACTGAACAGTCATCCATGCCAAAGAAACAGGTGCTTAAAATGGCCGAAGACATAATTACTTTAATCAGGGGTTCCCATCCCCCTCCTGACAAAAGGCCTAGGCAAGACGCTGACTATGATTCCTCTGACCAGGTTTCTATTTCCTCTGATTCCTCTTCTGATCAGGGATATTCTCTCCCTCCCTATGAGGACTCTGATGCAGAAGAGTCTATACCTTCTGCCTCTCCGCTTGAGGATTATTCTTTTGGGGAAACCCTGCACACCATGAGGGAGCATTTCTATTGGGAGAGCCAGGATTATTCAGAATCCAAGAAAAGGCTCAGAGACTTTCTTTTATTGCCCTAGCACAGGCCCTGGCTATTCCCCCTGTACTTGATATTGTTGATGATGTTTTCTCTGAATCCAGTCCGACTCCTGATTCTTTACCCCCTGCACCAGTCAAGCCAGACAGGTACTACAGGGTCCCAGACTCTCATAAGTTTCTTTACAAAAACCCTGCTGCAGATTCAGAAACAATTTCTCAGGGTCTTAAATTGGTTAAGGCTTCAACTGCTAAAAATCCTGTCCCCTCGGATAGGGATTCCAGAGCTCTGGACAGATGGGGGGAAAAAAGTTTACACTTCTGCTACTTTAGCTGTAAGGGCATTAAATTGCCAGTTTCACATGCTTAAATATCAACAGTACCTCATGTCATTGTTAAACAGAAAATGGTTTCAAACTCAAAGTCCTGACAGTAAGGAAATGCAGGATTTATTGTATGCAGCTGAACAAGTGGGAAAGCATACTTTACAATGTGGTTTTGATTCATTAGAGGCTTTTTGTAGAGCCGCAGTTACAGGCTCTTATTCGAAGGCATGCTTGGTTGAAAGAACAAAGTTTACCTGACCATGTTAAAGTAAAATTATTGGATGCTCCACTACAGCATGATACTTTGTTTGGTATTAAGGCAGAAGAGGTGTTAAAGAAAATGGAGGATAAAGCAAAATCAATGCAGACAGTAAAGGATTTCTTACAGGTCCAACCACCTAGATTTAGCAGAAACTGGCCTTCAGAAAATTGGTCCTTTCCTGTGTCAGGCCACAAAGAGGCAGATACAGATGCAAAAGAGGCAGATCTCAGCCCCAAGGCTCCTACAGACCTAAACAATGGGGTGCTTCAGCTCCCAAAGGAGGGGAAGACAAATCACAACCTTATAGGAAACAGTCCCAATGACTTCCCTCTATAAATGCCAAGCACTTACCTTTTGGCAGCGCCCCTAGGGGGAAAGCTAGCACTTTTCTCAAAAAATTGGCACATAATCAGCCAGGACAAATGGGTATTGAGTATTGTTTCTCAGGGTTACAGGTTCCACTTTCACACGCTTCCAAAATCAAAAGGTATGCTGGAACTGACACAAAACCAATGGGGCAGAGGCGCAAAAACAAATTGCTGCTCTCATGGACATGGGAGCTATTCAAAGAGTACCACAGCAAGAACAGGGACAAGGATTTTTCTCAAGACTTTTCTTAGTACCCAGAAAGGACAAAGCCTGGAGACAAACACTGGACCTGTCAATCCTAAATACTTTCCTGGATGTTCCAAAATTCAAAATGTTAACACTACAGCAACTTCTACCCATGCTGGGCAAGAAGGCTTGGCTAGTTACTTTGGATATCAAGGAGGCATACCTGCATGTCCCAATCAGACAGTCTTGCAGAAGGTACCGCAGATTCGTAGCAGGCTCAATGCATTACCAATTCTCTGAACTGCCCTTTGGCTTATCTACTGCACCCAGGGTCTTCACAAAATGCCTGGCACCAGTAATTGCATTTTGCAGACAAAAAGGAATTCAAATATATCCCTACTTGGACGACTACCTTATTCAAGCAGAGAGCAAGGACATTCTACTAAAGCATCTGGCGTTTGTAAAAAGATTATTAATTTGCCTAGGGTACACAGTAAACTAAAAGAAATCAAAACTAGTGCCCTCTCAAGAGATAATATTCCTGGGTGCAAGCTTAAATACAACTGCCCAGATGGCTTATCTCACGCCAGACAAACAAAGGCAACAGACTCATTACTTTCAACTGATGGCAGCAAAGACCCATCTCCCTGCAAGAAAAATTCTGCAGGCTCTGGGCTTCATGGCATCCTGCATTCTACTAAATCCATATGCAAGACTGCATATGAGGAAACTACAATGGTATCTAAAAAGTGTTTGGACTCAACATTGTCACAACCTGGAGACAATCATAACTTTAATTCCCTGCCTACAACAGGAGTTTCGATGGTGGTCCCATGCCTGTTACCACAACAAGGGACAGCCTTTCACCTTACCCACAGCCAGGCAGACAATAACAACGGATGCATCGGAGTATGCCTGGGGGGCACATATGGCAGATAAATGTATTCAGGGCACGTGGCCCAAGGAACAAATGCATCTTCACATCAGTCAGAAAGAGATGCTAGCAGTACAGAATTCCCTGACAGCTTTCAAGGACGTACTACATCCAGGACAACTACTAATAAAGACGGACAATACCATGGTTATGTGGTACATAAGCAAGGGGGCACACATTACTACCCCCTATGCAGGCAAGCCATGACTTTGTGGAACACAGCACTGACCTTTCAGGTACATCTGCTGGCACAATTCCTGCCAGGAACAAAAAATACACTGGCAGATGAACTAAGCAGAAAACTCATGGACCTCACGAATGGAAACTAAATCCACAGGTGTTCAGCATGATAACAAGGAAATGGGGTCGCCCAGACATAGATCTTTTTGCCTCCCCTCACAATTGCCAACTACAGAAATTTTGCACAAGAACTTATCACTCTCAAGCATGGAAAGTGGATGCTCTATCATTCAGCTGGAAAGCCCTGACAGTCTATGCCTTCCCTCCAATGCCTCTTCTTACCAAGGTGCTCCTAAAAGTCAGACAAGAAAGGCCAAAAATTATCTTGATTGCTCCAGACTGGCCACGCCAGCACTGGTACCCAATCCTAAAGAGCTTGTCTCCGGGCCCAGCTTGGCCTTTACCTCAAATTCCTCATCTTCTGACTCAACAAAACAATCAGATTCTGCACAGTCAACTCAGAACCTTAAATCTGGCAGCATGGCAGATAATGTAGCCACTCAGACTGCACCTCTCTCTAAAGCTGTTATGAATGTCATTTTAGAAGCCAGGAGGCCCAGCACTAGGAAATCTTATGCAGAAAATGGAAGAGATTCTGTGCTTGGAACCAGGCACAAGGGCTCGAACTCTGATACTCTTCTTGCTGAAGTTGTTGCGAGGAGCAGAGCAGTTTTCCATGATAAGAATTTTATATCAGCTGTGCTGGCTGGTTCAAAAGGAGGCAGTGTGAGTTTTTCTAAAACAAAACTGAGATCCCAAGTTGGTACTGGTGCTCTCCTTGGGGGTCTTATGTTTTTTTGCCCCTCTGAGGTACTGTCTTAGTAGAGGATGTGAAAAAATAGGAGGTTCTGTATTGTAATGAGCTGAAATGGCAGAGGCATGGATTTTAATTGATGAGAAAGACAGCCCTTTGTCCAGGATCTCAGTAAGGTATTGTAAAATCTGAGGTATATTTGGAACAAGTGGTTACAGGCATTAATGGCTGTGGAACCTTTCATCATTTTTAAAACTTCCAAGCACTTCTCAACTGACTGCCTCTTTGGGGGGGGGGGGGTAATTGAACTTCATGCAAAGAACTGGGGACTCGTTACCCAGGACAAATGGATTTTAAATATAGTGCCCCAAGGATACAGATTTCACTTCCACACGTTACAAACTCCAAGCGGTTGGCCAGATCTACCTCCAAATCAGTGGGCAGAGGCCCAAAAGCTAGTACTCTCTCTCTTTTAAGCATAGGGGCTATTCAGTTGGTACCAGAAGAAGAAAAGGACAAGGTTTCTACAGGAGATTTTTCCCGGTACCCAGAAAAGACAACTCATGACGTCCTGTCCTGGACCTGTCTACTCTAAACACCTTTTTTGGTGATTCCAAAATTCAAGATGCTGACTCTTCACCAGTTGCTTCCTATGCTAAGCAAAGATGCCTGGTTGGCAACACTAAATTTAAAGGAAGCATACCTGCACATCCCAATCAGCGAATCTTGCAGAAGATACCTACGCTACAAAGCAGGCTACACGCACTATCATTTCTCTGCACTGCCCTTTGGCTTATCTTCTGCGCCCAGGGTATTCACAAAGTGCCTAGCTCCAGTTATTGCATTTTGCAGGCAAAGAAATATCAGGTATACCAGTATCTGGACTATTGTCTAATTCAAGCAGAAAACCAGGACATACTTTTGAATCATCTGGCTTTTGTACAAAGGATTCTAACTTGTCTGGGGTACACCATAAATTAAAAGAAATCACACCTGGTACCCTGTCAACAAATTATATTCCTGGGAGCAGGCTTGAATACAACTTCCCAGATGGCTTTCCTCATGCCAGAGAAGCAAATTTACTTGACAGCCTACTTCAAACAAGTGGCCACAAAAACCCAGCTATCTGCAAGGCAAATACTACAAGCCTTGGGGTTCATGGCCTCCTGCATTCTTCTAATTCCATATGCAAGACTGCATATGAGGAAACTACAGTGGTATCTAAAAAGCCTATGGTGTCAACATTCTCAGGATCTAGAAGCAATGATTCCTATCATAACTTGTCTACACCTAGAGTCCCTTTGGTGGGCACAGACCTGCCACCAAAACAACGGACTACCATTCACACTAAACCCTGCCGCCCAAATCCTAACAGATGCATCAGACTATGCATGGGTGGCGCACCTGGCAGGGAAGTGCATTCAGGGCAAATGGAACCCAATTCAAATACACTTTCACATCAATCATAAGGAAGTGTTAGCTGTACAGAATGCCCTGACAGCCTTCAAAGACAACATTTTTCTAGGACAATTAATGGTAAAGACTGACAATGCCACTGTTATGTGGTACATGAACAAGCAAGGCGGTACACATTCTTACCCCCACTGCAGACTAGCCATGTCATTGTGGAACACAGCGTTGAGCTACCAAGTGCATCTACAAGCTCAATTCCTGCCAGGAAAACTACACTGGCAGATGGACTAAGCAGAATCCTCATGGATCCACACAAGTGGAAACTGGAACCAAGGATTTTCAACATGTTGACAAGCAAATGGGGGAGCATAGATATAGACCTGTGCCTACTCCCAGAACTTTCAATTGGAAAAATTTTACACAAGGACTCCCCACAGACAAGCTTGGAAGGTGGATGCTCTGTCCTTCAGCTGGAAGAACTTATCAGTTTATGCCTTTTCTCCTCTGCCTCTGTTCTCCAAAGTACTACTAAAGATCAAACAACACAAACCAAGGATGATTTTGATTGCACTAGCCTGGCCACACCAGCACTAGTACCCCCTCTTGTGCAGTGTGTCACTTTTGGCCCTGTGGCACCTGCCTCAGACTCCTACCTTGCTGTCTCAGCAGGAGAACCAGATTCCGCACCCTCAGCTTCAAACACTGAACCTAGCAGCCTGCCTAATTACCTAAGCTCTCGTTTATCATCCCTCAGTAAACCAGTGATGGATATCATTTTAGAGGCAACGGGGCCTAGTTCTAGAAAATCTTATGCTGAAAAATAGAAAAGCTTCTGTGCCTGGAACCAATCTCAAGGGATGAGCACAGCAGTGCTCACTTTACCTCAGTTTTTACAACTGAGATGCTTCGCAAGGGCCTGTCTTTTTCCTCAATAAAAATTCACGCCTCAGCCATTTTAGCTCATTATAACACAGAACCTCCCCTCTTCTGTCATCCACTGCTCAAGCAGTTCCTCAGAGGAACCAAAAATTTAAGACCACCCAGGAGAGCTCCAACTCCAGCCTGGAACCTTAACTTTGTATTGGAGAAACTCACCCTTCCTTCTTTCGAGCCAGCTGCTACTGCAGATTTAAAATTATTTTTTTGGAAAACAGCTTCCCTTTTAGCCTTCATTTTAGCAAAAAGGGTATTTGAGTTGCAGGCCCTTATGGCAGTGGAGCCTTTCATCATCTTTCATGTGGACAGGGTGTCCCTCAGGGCCAGTCCTCCTTTCATGCCAAAGGTGGTATCCAGTGTGGCCTTTAATCAGTCCGTTCATGTGCCAACCTTCTTTCCTAATCCACAGAACAAAGGGGAACAGATACTGCACTCCTTAGATGTGCACAGACAACTTAGATTCTACTTGGGCAGGACTAAACCTCAAAGGAAATCTGAACAACTGCTAGTGGCATTTGCTGTAGGGACAGAGGGGAAGGCTATTTCAAAGCAAAACATTTCCAAATGGATAGGCCATTGCATTCATTTCTCCTATAAGCACCATGGAAAACCTATCCCACAGGGGGCTCAGACCCTACTCTACCAGGGCTGCATCTACCTCTACAGCCTTTCTCAGAGGTGTACCTACCAGGGACATCCTAGAAGCTGCTACCTGGAGTCCTGTACATACTTAAACCAAGCATTACCATTTGCCAATTTTCTCTAAATTCATAGCTGGCTTTGCCACTGCTGGTTTGCAGGTCCTTATAGATGGTCCTAATGCTGTCTAAGTTCCTCCTCTCATCCTTAGCTTTGGGAATCTACCCAAGTGTAATCTACAACAGTGAAACACGAAGAACATAGTACAGTTATGTACACTTACCATAAATGTAGATGTTCGGGTGTATTCATTGTTGCAGTCCTGGTTACCCTCCCTCCAGCCCCCTGACTTTTTTTGGCTATACCACTTCTCTCCTTTTCAATGCTTAAAAGCTTTTGGGTGTATTTGCTTTTTTTTTGAGGTATAACCTTGTATATTTATAGATTTAATTGCTTCCCATTAGGGGGGCACCTGACATCTCAGGCAAGAAAAACTGATGTGATGATGTAATTCACCTGATGACCTGACGTCGCGGAAGAAGACAGAAACTGACATAGGACGGAAGACTTTGTTATGACTTGTCAGACTAATGACTGAGGGCTACTGCAAGCAGATAACCCAAATGTAATGACTGCAACAGTGAATACACTCGAACATCTACATTTATGGTAAGTGTACACAACTGTACTTTTCGAGGCAGTCTCTCTTGGTTCTGGGCTCCCTTCTTCGGGGGGGGGGGGCAGCCTTCGAGACAATGGAGAGATCCTTGTCTTTTGCATTCATTGTCTGTCCCTTTCTCCATCTCAGAGCAAATACTATCCTAACACTCAGTTATTTAACCAGTGTCTTCACTAGTGCATCGAGTGCGGAATCCTTAGGAACCTCAGATGCAGATTCTGTCATCTTTTGATACCTCACCAGACAAATCCCCCTGAGGAGGTTCCTCAGAAGTGCAAGAGGAAGTACTTAAGATTCCCCACAGGAATAGGTCATGGAATTCACTGACTTTGATGAAGGAGAAGGGTCCCCAAGGTCACCTCCTGGTGATGCCTTCTTTGAAGACATTCTCAAATTTCTGAAGCAGAGGGGTTATTGGAAGTCCCAAATAATTCCTTAGAGGAAACAGTGTACTTGCAGGCTTGCGCTGCTCACCCATCTAACTCTTGGGTGACTTTGCCCGCTGGCGACCTCATTCAATTGATCTCTCAGTGGGTGTGGAAGGCATCAGACACCACTGAACCCATCCCCAAGAGACTGGACAAAATTTTATTTGTCCCTGAGTAATAAGAATTCTGGGCTAAGGGCTCAGAGGTAGATGCCATGGTCTTAGCAGCCACCAGCAAAAAGAAAGAGTCGCCGGGTGATGGATAGATTTGAGACGTGGGTTTGCCCTTCACTGACCTTTGCTTTAAAGTCTTTGAATTTCCTGGCACATTTTACCAAATTTCAAAGGGATCTGATCAGAGCACTGTTGGATACCCTGGCAGGAGCTGTTACTGAGGGGGTCCAAGAAAAAGTTGCTCCCCAGTTGGCTACCCTGGAGTTTGTGTCAAACTCGTCCATGAGGCTCATTGCGCATGCAGCCAGAAAGAACATCAGAGTGGCAGGTTCGGGTGTAGCCATAAGAAGACACACCAGGATGCTTTTGCATGGTTTTGCAGAGCCATTCAAGTCTTCTTTCATCTGTGTTTGGGCCAGAAGTTTAAGACATTATCCAGGTTTTTGAGAAGGATGGTAAGACCCTTTCTGCTGTGGGCATACGATGTTCTTTGTGTTTCACTGTTGCAGTCATCACATTGGGGTTATCTCAGCCAGGATAGCCCTCGGCTGGCCCGAATACCAGAGACTTAGTATTTCTGCATCAATTGCTGTCGCTTGAGGACTGATGTCAGGTCATCGGTGGTATAAAGGAACGCATCCAATGCCATTACATCAGTCTTTCTTGCCGTGGAGTCCAAAGCAGAAGCAGTTCGCACAAGTGCCGGTCGGCTGCTACCTGAGTTTCGTTTCCGAATTGAACTTGAAGTCTTCGAAAGCTAAGTACCCCATTGGGGATCCTTTTTCCTTGCACTAACTGATGTCAGAAAAAGTTAATTATTGTCTCGCCTGTGGAAACCAAATACACGACTGGGACTTCCACTATTACTGCGTCACTTGTCTAGGCCCAGACCACTACGTCACTCATTGTCGCTTCTGTGCTTTAACGCCAGAACTATTCATCGTAGGGCCCTTATTATAGCCAGATATTTCTGTTTACAGTCCTTGAATTCCTATATGGCTTTGGTAAGCCATCCGACAGCAGATCATCAGACAAAATGTAAAGATAAAGATAAAGACAGAGACACACCGCACAGGACCAAACCTTCTGACGATGCTTTCGTTAAGCTGGTTGTCAGTCCTCCGGAACTCGGTGAGGTGCTTTCGCAGCCCCTGATGCCCACTTCAGTTAATTTACAGGCCGCTACTGAGACCCTTTCGGAGTCCGGTATGCCACAGAACCCTTCTTCATCTAAGGATCCTGTGGATGTTCTTCGTGTTTCACTGTTGCAGTCATTACATTTGGGTAATCTGCTGGCAGATTGCTCTGTCGGCCTGAATAACAAAGTCTTGGGTCCTGCGTCAGATGCTCTCTCTTCTTCTTCCATGACGTCAGGTCGTCAGGGGTATAAAACATGCAGCCGACGCCATTACATCAGTCTTTCTTGCCGTGTGGTGCCCGAAGCAGAAGCAGTTCGCAAGTGCCGGTCGGCAGACCCCTGAAATTTTCGTTTTCGAGTTTCAAAACCGAAGTCTTCAACTAAAGCCAAGTACCCCGTTGGGGAAACTTTTTCTTGCTCCTTACCGATGTCAGTAAAAGTTAATAATTGCATTACTTCTGGGTAGCAAATACCTCATAAGGATTTTCATTTGTACTGTATTCCTTGCCTAGGCCCAGACCATAATGTGCCTTGCTGACGGTTTTGTGCTAGATTTAACCAACGCACTATTAAGCATCGGTATATTTTTGCTTCAAAATATATTGGATCCAGATTTAATTACCCTGAAATGTCGGTTAGCAATCCGACTACTGGAGGTCACAATTAATGCAAAAAAAAAGGACAGTGACCGTTGAGTTCCAAAACTGACGAAGCTTATCCCAAGCTGGTCGCCGGTTTGCTGGTACTCAGTGAGGTGCTTTCGCAGCCCCTGATACCTGCTATTTTCGAGTCGCAGGCCTCTACCGAGACCCAAGCGGAGTCCGGTATGCCACGAGATTCTCAGAGTATTTAACCCGCGGATGTCTCTCCATGGATGGGTCTGGAGCCGCTGAGCAGGCACCGGCTTCTGAGGGTGTTTTCAGACCTCAACATTTTTACATAAAACCGACGTCAACTTCAAAAACAAGATCAAAAACAGTTTGGAAGTCTAATAAACCAACGCATGAGCCACATGCTCAGGCCCCTATGCCTAAAAAACAGAAGATCAAAATGGCTGAGGACTTAATTACCTTGATCAGGGGTTCCCATTCCCCCCTGCTAAGAGGCCTAGGCAAGATGCTGATTATGAATCTTCAAATCAGGTTTCCATTTCTTCTGATTCCTCTTCTGATCAGGAATTTCCTATTCCTCTCTCTGAGGATTCAGATGCAGAAGAATCCATCCCATCTGCATCTCCTCCTGAGGATTATTATTTTGGTGACACCTTGCATACTTTAAGGGAACATTTTCATTGGGAGAGTCAGGATTTCTCTAAATCAAAAAAGAGGCTTAGGGATTTCCTTCTCCTTCCTCAGCATAGGCCTTTGGCTATACCTCCTGTATTAGACATTGTTGATGTGTTTTCAGAATCAAGCATGGCTCCTGATTCCCTACCTCCGGCTTCTAGTAAGCCAGACAGATATTACCGGGTTCCTGGCTCCCACAAATTTCTATTAAAAAATCCTGCTGCTGATCCTGAGACTATATCATAGGGTACCAAAGGTGTAAAGGCCTCTACAGCCAAAAATCCTACCCCCTCTGATAGAGATTCCAGAGCGCTGGATAGATGGAGAAAGAAGGTTTATACATCTGCAACCTTGGCAATTAGGGCCTTAAACTGCCAGTTTCATATGCTTAAATATCAACAGCATATTATGGGCTTATTGAAACAGAAAATGATTTTGATTTCTGATTGTGTGGAAAATGAAGAATTACAGGAATTATTGCATTCCGCAGAACAGGTTGGAAAGCATACTTTGCAATGTGGTTTTGATTCCTTTGAGGCCTCTTGCAGGGCCGCAGTTACTGGATCTGTGATTAGAAGGCATGCCTGGCTCAAGGAGCAAAATCTGCCTGATCATGTTAAAGCTAAGTTGTTGGATGCCCCTTTACAGCATGATACTCTGTTTGGTAATAAAGCAGAAGAGGTTTTAAAGAAAATGGAAGACAAAGCTAAATCTATGCAAACTGTAAAAGATTTCTTACAAGTGCAATCACCCAGGTTCAGTAGGCACTGGCCTACTAAAAATTGGTCCTTTCCTGTGTCCAACAGAGCCTCTCAAAGTAAATCCAGGCGCTCAAAAGGCTCTAGATACCAATCACAGGGTTGATGCAGGTAAAAGCAGTAGGGTGTCTCCACTTCCAATTCTGGAGGAAACAAAGCACAACCCTACAGTAAGCAGTCTCAGTGACTTCCCTCTACTTTCACCACGCACTTATCTCTTGGCAGCCCCCTTGGGGGGAAAATTAGCACTTCATGCTCAAAATTGGCATTTAATTACCCAGGACACGTGGGTATTAAACATAATATCCCAGGGGTACAGATTTAATTTCCATACTTTGCCAATTCCAAATGGTTGGCCAGATCTGCCACAGAATCAATGGGCAGAGGCTCAGAAACAAGTTCCGTCCCTCATGGAGATGGGGGCTCTTCAGCCATTACCAGAACAGGAAAATGGACAAGGTTTTTATTCAAGGCTGATGTTCATCGTGCATACAGCTGCAGTCATAACAGATGGGTTTTCCTACCGTCAGGCGGGTCCTCGGTTGGCCGAACTCCAAAGTCTAGGTCCGGCGTCGGTTGTCGTCGCTTCTTCCCTGATGTCAGTGCGACAGGGGTATAAAAGAACCAGCCGACGCCATTTTCTTCAGTCTTTCTTGCCGCGCGGTGCCCGAAGCAGAAGCAGTTCGCAAGTGCTGGTCAGCCAGCTCCTGAGATTACGAATATTTTTCAACCGAAGACTTCTTGAAAGCTAAGTACCCCGTTGGGGAAACTTTTCTTGCCTCAGACCGATGTCAGACAAAGTTAATAATTGCATTTCATGTGGGAAGCAAATACCGCATAAGGATTTCCATTCCCTCTGTATACCTTGCTTAGGCCCAGACCACGACGTCTCGGCCTGTCGTTTTTGTGCTACATTCAACAGACGCACTATTAAGCGTCGGGCGGAGTTCGCCTAACACTATTTTGGCAAAAAGTTTAATTGCATGTCGTCGGATACTCCGACTCCAATTTTGAGTAAACGACGTAAAGATAAGGACCGACATACGAAGTCCGCGACTTCTACCGACACCACGCTAAAGCCGACTACATGTGCTCCAGTTCTCAGCGAGCTGCCTACGCAGCCCCTGACTACCGATGACACTTCATTAGTGGTGTCTTCTGTGTCCGAGGTTGCAGGCTCTTCGGCCCACACCCTGACTACAGATATCGAAGTCACATTTGGCGGGGAAACTCAGAGTTCAGACAGGGCCTGCCACCTCTCAAGGTGTCTTCAGGCTGCCTTCTTCGTTTTCTATTAAGGCTCACACTAAATCTAAAGCAACCATGCATTCTAAAAGACAAGCTCCACAGGGCCCCTCTCAAGGCCCCATGCCTAAAAAGCAGATGCTCAAAATGGCTGAGGATTTGATTACACTTATCAGGGGTTCTCAACCCCCCTCGGACAAAAGGCCCAGAGTGGAGGAAGAATACCCTTCCTCGGACCAGGCCTCCATTACTTCAGAACTTTATGAGGACCAGGAACATTCTTACTCCCCTTTCGAAGATTCTGATGCAGAGGAGTCCATTCCCTCTGTCTCCCCCCCCCCCCCTGAGGATCACTCTTTTGGGGAAACCTTGCATACCTTGAGGGAACACTTCCACTGGGAAGGCCAAAAGTACTCAGACTCCAAGAAAAGGCTCGGGGATTTCCTCTTGCCCCCTCAGCACAGGCCTCTGGCTATACCTCCTGTCTTAGACATACTAGATGATGTGTATTCAGAGGCCAGCCTTAACCCAGATTCTTTACCTCCAGCTCCAGTCAAGCCTGAGAGGTATTACCTGGTTCCTGATTCACACCAATTCCTATACAAAAGCCATGCGGCTGACCCAGAAACTATTTCACAGAGTCCCAAGGGAATTAAGGCCTCCACTGCCAAAAATCCATTACCTTCAGAGAGAGAGTCCAGAGCTTTAGAAAGGTGGGGGGAAAAGGTATACACCTCGGCCACTTTAACTATGAGGGCATTAAACTCTCAGTTCCATATTTTAAAGTATCAGCAGTTTTTGTTATTTCCGTTGAAAAGCAAAATGTCACAACCTGAACAACCACACTTGAAGGAGTTACAGGATTTGTTGCATAGTGCAGAGCAAGTGGGTAAACATACCTTGCAATGTGGTTTTGATGCTTTAGAGGCCTCTTGTAGAGCTGCTGTTACAGGATCAGTCATACGTAGACATGCTTGGCTCAAAGAGCAAACCTTACCAGATCATGTCAAAGCTAAATTACTAGATGCACCTCTTCAAAAAGATGTATTGTTTGGTGTTAAAGCTGAGGAGGTATTAAAGAAAATGGAGGAAAAGGCAAAATCAATGCAAACAGTGAAAGATTTCCTACAGGTACAACCGCCACGCTTCAGTAGAAATTGGCCTTCAAAAAATTGGTCCTTTCCAGCCACGGACAGACCTCAAAGAGGTAGATACAGGCGCCCGAGAGGTAGAGGGCAATCTCAAGGATCATTTAAAGGCAGTCAATGGCAAACACCTACACCAAGAGGGGGTGAGGATAGTTCACAGCCATTCAGAAAGCAGACCCAATGACTTTCCCCTTTGCATGCCAAGCAAGGCTCAAATGGCAGCACCTTTAGGCGGAAAACTGGCATTATTTTCAAAAAATTAGCATATTGTCACAAAAGACAAATGGATCCTGGACATTATAGACAGAGGCTACAGATTCCACTTTCCTTCCAAAAATGAGAGGCATGCCAAACCTGCCACACAATCAAAAGACAGAGGCACAAAAACAAATTTCAGATCTCATGGACATGAAAGATATTCAAGAGGTACCTGCACAAGAACAGGGTCAAGGTTTTTATTCCAGACTATTCCTGGTACCAAGGAAGGGCAAAGATTGGAGACCTATTTTGGACCTGTCCATCCTAAACACATATTTACTCGTACCAAAGTTCAAGGTGCTCACATTACAGCAGCTTCTTCCCATGCTGGGCAAGGAGTCTTGGCTGGTAACATTGGACCTCAAGGAGGCATACCTGCATGTCCCAATCAGACAAGATTGCAGAAGATACCTCAGATTTCTTGCAGGTTCATCCCATTATCAATTCTCTGCATTGCCCTTTGGCTTATCTACTGCACCCAGAGTGTTTAAGAAATGCCTGGCATCAGTAATTGCCTTCTGCAGACTTCAAGGGATACAAATATACCCATATCTGGACGACTGCCTGATCCAAGCGGACAGCAAACACACTCTTCTGAAACACCTGGCGTTTCTAATAATGTTGTTGAAATCTCTGGGATACACAGTCAACAAAAAGAAGTCAAGACTAATACCCTCTCAAACAATAATTTTCCTGGGTGCCAGCTTGGATACAAACACCCAGATGGCCTACCTCACGCCAGAGAAACAAGGGCAATTAACTCAATACTTCAGAAAACTGGCAACCTTCACCTGGCTGACTGCAAGGAAAATCCTGCAGGCTAATCCCATGTGCAAAGCTGCATATGAGGAAACTTCAATGGTACCTAAAAAACTTATGGTCTCAACACAGCCACAGGTTTGGAAGCAAATCCTACCACTGATTCCATGTCTTCAAAAGGAATTTCTGTGGTGGGCTCAAGCATGCCAAAGAAACATAGGTCTGCCATTCTGCAAGCCTCAAGCAAATCAAGTCATCACAATAGACGCCTCAGACTACGCCTGGGGGGACGCACATGACAGATCGGTGCATTCAGGGCAAATGGTCACAAAAAGAAAAGCACCTACACATCAATCAAAAGGAAATGCTAGCAGTAATAAATGCTATTATGGCTTTCAAAGACCTGCTGCATCCAGGACAGCTATTGATAAGAACAGACAAACACCACAGTGATGTGGTACATAAACAAACAGGAAGGAACTCATTCATATCCCCTGTGCAGACTAGCCATGTCCCTTTGGAACACGGCTCTGGAATTGCAAATCCAACTTCAAACACAATTCCTGCCAGGAAAGGAAAAAAACACTGGCAGACAACCTGAGCAGAAATATGACAGATCCACACAAATGGAAGTTGCATCCTCAAGTTTTTACAATGATAATTCAAGCATGGGGAAGGCCAGACATAGATCTGTTTGCCACCCACAGAAATTACCAATTGATAAAATTCTGCTCAAGGACCTTTCATCCACAGGCCTGGAAAGTGGACGCACTCTCTTTCAGTTGGACAACAATGACGGTTTATGCCTTTCCACCTCTTCCACTGCTGGCCAAAGTTCTATTAAAAGCCAGAGCAGACAGACCAATGATGATTCTCATTCCTCCAGACTGGCCAAGACAACACTGGTACCCACTCCTGAGGAGCCTGACGCATTCCCCACCATGGATCCTGCCTCTAATGCCTCTTCTACTGACTCACCACAACTTCAAACTCTTCACAGTCAGCTGAAAACACTCAATCTAGCCGCATGGAGGATTCCTTAAATTCACAGCAGACCCTACTGTCCAAGGAGGTGCAGGATGTTATTTTGGAGGCCAGAAGGCCTTCTACTAGAAAAGCCTACTCCGGAAAATGGAAACGGTTTTGTGTCTGGAATCAGAAAAAGGGTCAGAATCCTGGAATACTGAATTTGCCTCAAATATTACAGTACCTAGCCGAGCTGCTAAGCAGAGGACTTTCATTCTCCTCCATCAAAATCCATGCCTCAGCCATTTCTGCAGAGTACAACACTGATCCTCCTTTATTCCCTCACCCTCTCTTAAGACAGTTCCTCAGAGGGGCAAAGAATATAAAACCCCCAAGGAAGCAACCAGTACCTGCTTGGGACCTCAATTTCATTCTAGAAAAACTAACCCTGCCTCCTTTTGAGCCAGCTGCTTCAACAGATCTGCAATATTGTCATGGAAAACAGCCTTCCTTCTATCACCTGAGCACACAGGGTTTCGGAACTACAAGCCCTCATGGCTCTGCAGCCTTTCATCATTTTCCATCAGGACAGAGTTTCCTTACAAACCAATCCTTCATTTATGCCAAAGGTAGTATCCAGGGTAGCCTTGAATCAGGCTATCCACTTACCTACCTTTTACCCTAATCCACAAAACAAAGGGGAGAGGCTACTACATTCCTTGGACATTCACGGACAGCTCCGTTATTATTTGGACAGAACAAAGCATTTCAGAAAATCAGAGCAACTCTGTGTCCTATGCTACAGGTGCTCAGGGGAAGCCTATTTCCAAACAGACAATCTCAAAATGGATTGCCCACTGCATATGCTTTTGTTACTCTTTTCATGGTAAAACTGTACCTACAGGCATCAGATCTCACTCCACAAGGGCCACAGCTACCTCTGCAGCTTTCCTCAGGGGGGTTCCTACCAAAGATATTTTGGAAGCAGCCACTTGGAGTTCTGTACATACTTTCTCCAAGCACTATCACTTACCATTATACTCCAAAACTAAGGCGGGCTTTGCCACTGCAGTCTTGCAGGGCATCCTGGCTCCACCTAGTTCCACTTGGTGCCTACCACCCCTTTATTAGCTTTGGAATTGTACCCATCTGTTATGACTGCAGCTGTATGCACGATGAACATAGTACAGTTTTGTACCTACCATAAATGTGGATGTTCAAGTGGTAATACAGCTGCAGTCCAGGTTTCCCTCCCTCCTTCCCCTCTTGGGACAGGCCTTATGGCTAACACCTCCTCATACAACCTCATTGGGGTATTCTTTTATGGTGTATTTGCTTGTAACTACTGTTTTTGATTATATTGCATTTGCTTTATTACATAAATTTATGTTTTGCCTTCCTTCTGGGGACACCTGACTTCTGGGGCAAGAAAAACTGAAGAAAATGGCGTTGGCTGGTTCTTTTATACCCCTGTCGCACTGACGTCAGGGAAGAAGCGACGACAACCGATGCCGGACCTAGACTTTGGAATTCGGCCGACCGAGGACCCGCCTGACGGCAGGAAAACCCATCTGTTATGACTGCAGCTGTATTAGCACTTGAACATCTACATTTATGGTAGGTACAAAACTGTACTTTCCTGGTACCCAGAAAAGACAATGCATGGTGTCCAATACTGGACTTATCGATTTTGAACACTTACCTGGACATTTCAAAATTCAAAATGCTGACTTTGCAACAGCTACTGCCTATGCTGGGTGGGAACGCTTGGTTAGTGACTCTAGACTTAAGAGGCATACCTGCATATCCCAGTAAGGGAATCGTGCAGAAGATACCTCTGCTTCAAGGCAGGTTTTTTGCATTGCCAATTCTCTGCACTGCCCTTTGGCTTATCTACTGCACCTAGGGTCTTTACAAATTCAAAGTGCCTGGCACCAATAATTGCATTTTGCAGACAAAGAAGCATATAAATGTATCCTCACCTGGACGACTGTCTCATTCAAGCAGAGAACAAGGACATTCTTCTTCAACATCTGGCGTTTGTAAAAAGGCTTTTAAAGTGCCTAGGGTACACAATAAACAAAAAGAAATCACAACTGGTACCCTCTCAAATAATTACATTCCTGGGTGCAAGCTTGAGTACAACTGCCCAAATGGCTTACCTTAAGCCAGACAGACAAAGGCAATTGACAACATACTTCAAACAGATGGTAACAAAAACCCAGTTATTTTCAAGACAAATTCTGCAGGCTTCAGGGTTCAAGGCATCCTGCATTCTACTAATTCCATATGCAAGACTGCATATGAGGAAACTTCAATGGTACTTAAAAAGTTTATAGAGTCAACATTGTCACAGTCTGGAAACGATGACTCCTCTCATTCCCTGCCTGCAAAAGGAGTTTCTTTGGTGGGCAGAGACATGTCACCAAAACAAGGTACTGTCATTCACTCTACCCCCCTGCCACCCAAACCCTAACTACAGACGCATCAGACTATGCTTGGGGGGCCCACCTGGTGGGAAGATGCATTCAGGGCATATGGAGCCCCAAACAATTGCATCTGCATATCAACCAGAAAGAGATGCTAGCGGATCAGAATGCTCTGCAGCCTTCAAGGACTTACTTCATCCAGGACAAGTACTGATAAAGACGGACAACACCACGGTTATGTGGTACATAAACAAGCAGGGAGGTACACATTCCTACCCCCGTTACAGACTAGCCATGGCATTGTGGAACACAGCTTTGACTTACCTAGTACATCTTCAAGCTCAATTCCTGCCAGGAAAACAAAATACTTTGGCAGACGACCTAAGCAGAAATCTTATGGACCCGCACGAGTGGAAACTGGATCCACAAATCTTCAGCATGGTAACACAGAAATGGGGGAGGCCAGACATAGATCTATTTGCCTCTCCCCAAAATTATCAACTGGACAAGTTCTGCACAAGGACTTACCACAGACAAGCATGGAAAGTGGATGCCCTGTCCTTCAGTTGGAAAAACCTTTCACTCTATGCCTTTCCCCCTCTGCCTCTTCTCTCCAAGGTCTTACTAAAGGTCAGACAGGAAAAACCAAAAATGATCCTAATTGCTCCGGACTGGCCTCACCAGCACTGGTACCCAATCCTAAGGAATATGTCCCAACTCCCTCCTTGGTACTTGCCTCAAATACCTAGTCTACTGTCTCAGCAGAACAGTCGAATTCTGCACACCCAGCTCCAAACTCTGAACCTTGCAGCATGGTTGATCATTTAATTATTCAAACAACACCTTTCAGTAAATCTGTGATGGATGTCATTTTGGAAGCTAGAAGGCCTAGTACTAGAAAATCTTATGCTGATAAATGGAAGAGATTCTGTGCTTGGCAAGCACAAGGAACAGACACAGCAAAACCAAATATTCCTCAGATTTTACAATACTTGACTGAGATGCTTGACAAGGGCCTATCTTTTTCTTCAATAAAAATCCATGCCCCTGCCATCTCGGCTCATTACAACAAAGAGCCTCCCATCTTTTCTAATCCTCTGCTAAAACGGTATCTTAGAGGGGCCAAAAATTTAAGGCCTCCCAGAAGATCACCAACTCCTGCATAGGACTTCAATTTTGTGTTGGAAAACTCACCCTGCCTCCTTTTGAACCAGCAGCTTCTGCGGATATAACATTTTTATCTTGGAAAACAGCTTTCCTTTTGTCAAACACTTCAGCAAGAAGGGTTTCAGAACTACAAGCTCTCATGGCTGTGGAGCCTTTTATTACATTTTACCCCGACAGAGTGTCTCTCAGGACCAATCCTTCCTTTATGCCTAAGGTGGTATCCAGTGTGGCTCTTAACCAAACTAGTCACCTGCCAACATTTTACCCAAATCCGCAGAATAAGCGGCAGCGGATTCTGCATTCATTGGACGTACATAGACAACTAAGATTCTACTTACAGGACCAAGTCTCTAAGAAAGTCTAAGCAACTACTGGTGGCATTTGCTTCAGGATCAGAGGGGAAGGCTATGTCAAAACAGACTATTTCTAAGTGGATAAGCCACTGCATTCGCTTCTGCTACTTGCACCATGGTAAACCTGTGCCCAAGGGAAATCGGGTCACATTCCACTAGGGCTGCCTCTACCTCAGCAGCCTTTCTCAGAGGAATTCCAACCAAAGACATTCTAGAAGCTGCTACCTGGAGCTCTGTGCATACCTTCACAAAGCATTATCATTTGCCTCTCTTCTCCAAATCCAGGGCAGGCTCTGCCACTGCAGTTCTGCAGGGCCTTATAGCTGCCCCTAATGCTATTTAGTTCCATCCTCCCATCCATAGCTTTGGGATTCTACCCAAATGTAATGACTGCAACAGTGAAACATGAAGAACATAGTACAGATGTTCATCCTGTTTCACTGTTGCAGTCATCACTGTAGGGTTCTTCCTGCCGGCAGGCAGTCCTCGGTCGGCCAGAATCCCAAAGTCTGGGTCCAACGTCGGCTGTTCAGTCATGCTCCCTGACATCAGAGCGCCAGGAGTACAAAGCTGCCAGCCGACGCCATGTTCTCTAGTCTTTCTTGCCGTGCAGTGAAAACAGTTCGCAAGTGCTGGTCGGCTGACTCCTGATATTTTTTCGTGCTTCAGTCCGAAGACTTACTACTTCTTCTCAAAGCTAAGTACCCCGTTGGGGAAACTTTTTTCTTGCTCCAGTCCGATGTCAAAAAAAGTTAATAATTGCATTTCTTGTGGGAAGCAAATACCTCATAAGGATTTCTATTCTTACTGTATTCCTTTTTAGGCCCTGACCATGACGTAGCTAGTTGTCGGTTTTGTGCTAGATTTAACCAACGTACGATTAAGCGCAGGTACGATTTTGCTTTTCACTACTTTGGCAGGCGATTTAATTATAAAATGTCGTCGGACACGCTTCCGACTACCGGAATTCACAAACGACGCAAGGATAAGGACAGGCCTCTGAGGCCCAAATCAGACGACGTTTTACAAGCAGAGCCAGGTACAGGTTCGGCCGTCGTGAGTGAGGCGCTTTCGCAGCCCCTGTTGTCGGCCTTTTCAGAACCGATTGCTGAAACGGACTCCCACGAGGAGCCAACTAGGCCTTTGAGCACTCCAGCTGCAGGACCTTTGGACAGTGCTCCCTCGGATGGGTCCGGAGCCGCTGTGCAGGTACCGGCTTCCGAGGGGGTTTTCAGGCCTACACAGCTTCTGATAAAGGCAAAGCCTCCTTCTAAATCTAAGACTCCAGCCCAGGCCTCTTCTGATCCGGGACCCAAATCTCAGAAACAGCTACTTAAAATGGTGGAGGACTTACTAACCATGATTAGGGGTTCACACCCCCCCCCAGACAAAAGGCCAAGGCAAGAATTGGATTATGAATCTTCTGATCAGGCATCTATTTCTTCTGTGTCTTCCTCTGAACAGGAATATACTTTATGAGGATTCTGATGCTGAGGAATCCATTCTATCAGCTTCTCCCCCTGAGGATTTTTCTTTTGGGGAAACTTTACATGACATAAGGGAACATTTTCACTGGGAAGGACAGGAGTACTCGGAATCTAAGAGAAGGCTTAGGGATTTCCTTCTTCTTCTCCAACATAGACCCCTGGCTATTCCTCCTATTTTGGATATTGTGGATGATGCCTTTTCTGAGGCTAATTTAACTCCTGACTCCTTTCCTCCAGCCCCTGCTAAGCCTGACAGATATTACAAGGTCCCTGACTCCCACCAGTTTGTTTACAAAAATCCTACTGCTGATCCAGAAACCATTTCTCAGGGTCCTAAGGGGGTTAAGGCAGCTTCTGCTAAGAACCCTATTCCGACAGATAAGGATTCCAGAGCTTTGGAGAGATGGGGCAAAAAAGTGTACACTTCTGCTACTTTATCTATTAGGGCTTTAAATTGTCAATTTCATATGCTAAAATAGCAATTTCTACTGTCTGATATGAAACAAAAACTGGGTACCATTACTGCATGTGCAGATAATAAGGAATTACACGATTTGATGCATGCCACTGAACAAGTGGGGAAGCATGGTTTACACTGTGGTTTTGATGCCTTGGAGGCTTCTTGCAGGGCGGCTGCCTCTGGCACAGTCATTAGAAGGCATGCTTGGTTAAAGGAACAAAACTTACCTGATCAAGTGAAAGCAAAGTTACTGGATGCTCCTGTTCAGCATAATGTTTTGTTTGGGTCTAAGGCTGAAGAGGTGATAAAGAAAATGGAGGATAAGGCAAAATCCATGCAAACGGTTAAGGATTTCTTACAAGTTCAGCCCCCAAGATTTAGCAGAAATTGACAAACTAAAAATTGGTCCTTTCCCAGCTCGGACAGGCCTCAGAGGGGTAGATATAGGCGCTCCAGAGGGAGGGCCCAAGCGCAGACCTCTTACAGACCTAGACAGTGGAGTGCTTCCACCCCCAGGGGTGGAGAGGACAGACCTCAATCTTATAGAAAACAGGCTCAATGACTCCCCCTGCTTGACTCCAGGAACTTCTCTCCTGGAAGCCCCTCTAGGAGGAAAACTCTCTCTTTTTTTTTTTTCAACAAAATTGGACTTACATAACCCAAGACAAGTGGGTTCTGAATGTATTTTCAAGAGGTTACAAATTCCACTTTCATACCTTGCCAAGACCAAACGGATGGCCAGACCTACCAAAACACCAATGGGCTGAGGCATTAAACCAGGTGGGATCCCTCATGGCTATGAGGGCCATAGAACTGGTTCCACAGTCAGAGACAGGGCAAGTCTTTTACTCCAGGCTCTTCCTAGTTCCCAGAAAGCAAAATTCATGGAGACCCATCCTGGATCTCTCAGTCTTAAACACTTTCCTGGAGATACCAAAGTTCAAGATGCTTACTCTGCAACAGCTCTTGCCAATGTTGAGTAAAAATGCATGGATGGTGACATTGGATTTAAAGGAGGCTTACCTACACATCCCTATCAGACAGGAGTGCAGAAAATACCTCAGGTTCAAGGCCGGCTCAAAACATTACCAATTCTCTGCGCTGCCCTTTGGCTTGTCTACTGTGCCCAGGGTCTTCACCAAGTGCCTGGCACCAGTAGTAGCTTATTGCAGACTCAAGGGAATTCAAATGTACCCTTATCTGGACGACTGCCTTATTCAAGCAGACAGCAAGGATGTCTTACTCCAGCCCCTGGAATTTGTTCAAAATCTACGCAAGTACCTGGGATTCACTGTGAACATAAAAAAGTCAAATTTGACACCCACACAACAGATAACTTTTCTGGGTGCTCTTCTAAACACAACAACCCAGATGGCATTCCTGACATCCGAAAAACAACAGCAGCTGGCTTCCACTTTCAAAACCTTGGCGTCAATAACTCAGCTAACTGCAAGGAAATTCCTGCAGACTTTGGGTTACATGGCCTCCTGCGTCCTTCTCATACCAAATGCAAGACTACACATGAGAAAAATACAATGGTACCTAAAAAGTGTATGATCCCAGCATTGCCACAGTCTAGACACACAGATTGCTGTCTTGCCTTGCCTACAAAAGGAATTCCATTGGTGGACCATGGCATGTCTTCACAACAAAGGGAAAGACTTCAGTCTGCCTCCAGCCAGCCAAGTGTTAAACACGGACGCCTCGGATTACGCATGGGGAGCCCACTTGCAGGGAAAAGGTCTGCAAGGTTTTTGGACAGAGGATCAGAAGCACCTACATATCAATTTAAAAGAGATGTTAGCTGTACAGAATGCCCTCTTGGCTTTTAGGGATCTCCTACAACCAAGACAACTACTGATACGGACAGACAACACCACAGTTATGTGGTACATAAACAAGCAAGGGGGTTCACACTCCTACCCCCTTTGCAGACTAGCCATGACTCTATGGAACACAGCTCTAGCTTGCAAAGTGGATCTACAAGCTCAGTTCCTGCCAAGAAAACAAAAGATTCTGGCAGACAGCCTGAGCAGGAACCTGTCAGACCCACACGAGTGGGATGCTAGACACCCAAATATTCAAGATGATTACAGAAGCCTGGGGCTGCCCGGACATAGATCTTTTTGCATCCCCCCTCAACCACCAGTTACAGATTTTTTGCACAAGAACATTTCACAAGCTAGCATGGAAAGTGGATGCACTATCATTCAGCTGGAGAAACCTCTCAGGGTATGCCTTTCCGCCACTACCTCTTCTTCCACAGGTGTTACTAAAGATCAAGCAGGACAAGCCCAAGATGATGATTTTACTGGCCCCAAATTGGCCTCGTCAGTTTTGGTACTCAACACTGATGAATCTATCCCAGGGGCCTCCTTGGATTTTACCTCAGATTCCAAATCTTTTGTCCCAACACCAGGGCCAGGTTCTGCACTCTCATGTCAAAACTCTCAGCCTAGCACCCTGGCGAATTCAGGGTCTATGATTAATCCTTTCCTTCCCAAACAGGTCATGGATGTCATCTTAGAAGCCAGACGGCCTAGCACTAGAAAATCTTATGCAGGTAAATGGAAGAGATTTTGCACCTGGATGCATGCTCAGGATTCGGATCCTCTCATTCCTAATATCCCACTGATTTTACTTTACCTGACAGAGATGTTACATTAGGGTTTATCCTTCTCCTCCATAAAAATACATGCCTCAGCTATCTCTGCACATTACATTACAGATCCTCCAATCTTTTCGCATCGACTTCTGAAACAATATCTCAGAGGAACAAAGAATTTAAGGCCCCCTAGGACACCACCCATACCTGCCTGAGACCTCAACTATGTTCTGGAAAAACTCACTCTGCCTCCTTTTGAGCCTGCTGCCACATCTGATATTAAGTATTTATCATGGAAAACAGCTATCCTACTGGCTTTGACTTCAGCCAGGGGAGTCTCGGAGTTACAAGCACTCATGGCTGTGGAACCTTCTATTTTTCACCAAGATAGGGTGTCTTTAAGGACCAATCCTACTTTCATGCCTAAAGTGGTTTCCAAAGTGGCTTTAAATCAAACTATTCACCTGCCAACTTTTTTCAATAATCCACAAAATAAGGGGGAAAGGATCTTGCATTCCTTGGATGTACACAGACAACTACGTTTTTACCTGGACAGAACCAAGGATATCAGGAAAACAGAGCAACAAATTCCCAAGGCAAAGCTATTTCAAAACAGACCATTTCTAAATGGATTGCTCATGGAATCAGATTTTGTTGCTCTCATCATGGAAAGCAAATCCCAGGAAAAATTAGGACTCACTGTACCAGAGCTGCTGCTGCTTCAGCTGCCTTTCTCAGAGGAGTACCTACCAAGGATATTTTGGAAGCTGCAACTTGGAGTTCAGTGCATACTTTCTCTAAGCACTATAATCTCCCTCTTTACTCTAAGTTTAGGGCAGGCTTTGCTTCTGCAGTCTTGCAGGACCTTCTAGCCGCCCCTTCTACTCTATAACCACCACCCTTTATCTCAGCTTTGGGATTCAACCCTACGGTGATGACTGCAACAGTGAAACACGATGAACATAGTACAGTTGTGTACACTTACCATAAATGTAGATGTTCGAGTGTCTTCTCTGTTGCAGTCTGGGTTACCCTACCTCCTGTCCCCTCTTATACTTTCATTAGTGTGGTTTCCTACTTCACCCTTCTTCTGAGGTGTATTTGCTACAGGGTATGGGATTTGTTGTATGTTACATTTTTGTTTTACTTTTAGCCTTCACTTTTGGGCACCTGACATCTGGGGCAAGAAAAACTGGAGAACATGGCGTCGGCTGGCAGCTTTGTACTCCTGGCGCTCTGACTTCAGGGAGCATGACTGAACAGCCAACGCCGGACCCAGACTTTGGGATTCTGGCCGACCGAGGACTGCCTACTGGCAGGAAGAACCCTACAGTGATGACACTCTAACATCAACATTTATGGTAAGTGTACACAACTGTACTTTGTGTACACTTACCATAAATGTAGATGTTCGAGTGTATTCACTGTTGCAGTCCGGGTTACCCACCCGCCATCACCCTTTTCTATAACTTCTCTTTCCTTCACTATATTCTACAGCCTTTGTGGTGTATTTGCTTTTAGATGAAAGTAAAGTTTATGTTGCTAAAAGTGCATTTTTATATATATATATATATATATATATATATATATATATATATATATATTACTGTTTAGTTGTATTTATATATGTGTATATATATATATATATATATATATATATATTTATATATATATATATTTATTTATTTATTTTTTTGCTCCCCATTTGGGGGGCACCTGACATCTGGGGCAAGAAAAACTGAATAAAATGGCGTCTGCTGCATGTTTTATACCTCTGATGACCTGACGTCATGGAAGTAGAGACAGCAACCAACACAGGACCCAACACTTTGTTATTTAGGCCGACTGAGGGCAACTTGCCAGCAGATTACCCAAATGTAATGAGTGCAGCAGTGAATACACTCAAACATCTACATTTATGGTAAGTGTACACAACTGTACTTTATCTCTACCTTGGCTGGATCCGGAGCCGCTGTGCAGGCTCCAGCTTCTGACTAAGTCCTTTGCAACACCGAATCCTGACATAAGCCGCCTCCTTCTTTCATGGCTTCTGTTCTTTCAAAAACAACCACTATGATCTTCGTGTTTCACTGCTGCAATCATTGCATTAGGGTTATCTGCTTGCAAGTAGCCCTCAGCCGGCCTGAATATCTAAGTCTTAGGTCCTGCATCGGTTGCTGTCTCTTCTTCCATGACATCAGGTTGTCAGGGATATAAAGCATGCAGCCGATGCCATTACATCAGTCTTTCTTGCCCCGTGGTGCTCGAGGCAGAAGCAGTTCGCAAGTGCAAATCAGCCGACTCCTGAAATTTTCATTTTCGAGTTTCAGAACCGAAGTCTTCAAAAAAGCTAAGTACCTCTTTGGGGATCCTTTTTCTTGCTTTAAACCGTTGTCAGTAAATGTTAACGATTGTATTACCTGTGGATAGCAAATACCTCATAAAGATTTGCATTCGTACTGCATTCCTTGCTTAAGACCAGACCACGACTTCCCTCGCTGTCGGTTTTGTGCTTTATTCAATCCTCAAACTATTCGTCGTCGGTTCATTTTTGCATCAGACTATTTCGGTGCTCTGTTTAATTATCCAGAAATGGCTTCAGTAAGCCATCCGACTACCGACATTCCGAAAAAATGTAAAGATTAAGACAGAAACAGACTGCATAGGTCCAAAGCTACCGACAACGCTTCCGTTAAGCTAGTCGTCAGTTTGCCAGTACTCAAGTGCTTTCGCAGCCCCTGATGCCTGCTACTTCAGATTCGCAGGCCTCTACTGAGACCCATTCAGAGTCCGGTATTCCGCGAGATGCTTCTTCAACCATCAACCTGCGGATGTCCCTACCTTGGAAGGGTCCGGAGCCGCTGTGCAGGCACCGGCTTCTGAGGGTATATTCAGTCCTACTGACTTGCATTTCAAACCGACGCCATCTTCTTCTTCTTCAAGGCCTAAAACTTTACCCACGCCTAGAAATCCGACGTCCAAACTGCATGGTCCAGCCCATATGCCTAAAAACAAAATGATAAAAATGGCTGAAGACCTTATTACTTTAATTAGGGGAAGCCAGCCTTCTACCTCTGAGACCTAGAACTGCTTTTCCTTCTGATTCTTCTGATCAGGATTTTGAAATTTCTGTTTCTTCTGATTACCAGGATTTGCCCTAATCTTCCTATGAGGATTCTGATGCAGAGGACTCCATTCCCTCTGCTTCCCCTCCAGAAGATTTTTCTTTTGGTGAAACCTTGCACATTCTTAGGGAGCATTTCCGCTAGGAAAGCCAGGATTAATCTGACTCCAAAAAAAGGCTTAGGGAATTCTTACTCCTACTTCAACACAGGCTGTTAGCTATCCCTCCTGTCCTGGACATTGTAGATGATGCCTTCTTGGAATCTAGTTTGGCCGCAGACACTTTTACCTCCAGCTCCCAGGAAACCTGACTAGTATTACAGAGTACTTGACTCTCACAAGTTCCTCTTAAAGAATCCTACTGCGCACCCAGAGACCATTTCCCAGGGACCTAAAGACATTAAGACGACTTCTGCCAAAACCCTACCCCCTCTGATAGAGATTCCAGGGCCTTGGACATAAGGGGTAAGAAGGTATACACTTCTGCTACTTTGGCCATTAGGGCCTTAAACTGCCAGTTTCATATGTTGAAGTACCAGCAGCATATTATGGGACTACTTAAATAGAAAATAATGCTGATTCCTGACTGTGCTGAAAATAAAGAATTATAGGATTTAATGCATTCTGCTGAACAAGTTGGTAAACATACTTTGCAATGTGGTTTTGACTCTTTAGAAGCATCTTGCAAGGCTGCTGTCACTGGATCTGGTCTTAGAAGGCATGCTTGGTTTAAGGAGCAAAATTTGCCAGATCATGTTAAAGCTAAATTACTGGATGCTCCCTTAAACCAAGACCGCCTGTTTGGCAACAAAGCAGAAGTAGTACTTAAAAAGATGGAGGAAAAAGCTAAATCTATGCAGAATGTTAGATTTCCTGCAAGTACAGCCTCCCAGATTCAGTAGGCATTGGCCTTATAAGAATTGGTCCTTTCCTGTCTCTTCCAGGCCTTGTCAGTCCAAACCCAGGAACAGCAGACCACCTAGGCTACAGTCTCAAGGAACTCACAGGCCTAAGCAGTGGGGGGCTTCCACTTCCAAAGCTGGAAGTAGTAAGACACCCCCTATGGAAAACTGTTACAATGATTTAACCTTAAACCTTCCAAGCCCTGCTCAACTGCTTGGTCCCTTAGGGGGAAAGATCGCCTTGCATGCAAAAAAACTGGGAATTCATCACCCAGGGCAAATGGGTTTTAAATATAGTTTCCCAAGGATACAGATTCCACTTCCACACCTTACCAACACCAAACGGTTGGCCAGACCTACCCCCAAATCAGTGGGCAGAGGCCCAACAGCAGGTTCTCTCTCTTCTAAGTTTCAGGGCTATTCAACCTGTCCCAGCAGAAGAAAGGGGACAAGGTTTTTACTCAAGACTTTTCCTGGTACCCAGAAAAGACAGCTCCTGGCATCCTGTCCTGAAACTCTCTGTTCTAAATACCTTTTTGGTAATCCCAAAATTCAAAATGCTAACACTTCAGCAGCTGCTTCGTATGCTAGGCAAAGATGCCTGGTTGAAAACCTTAGACTTAAAGGAAGCTTACCTGCACTTTCCAGTAAGGGAGTCTTGCAGGAAATACCTATGCTTCAGAGCAGGCTACATGCACTATCAGTTCTCTGCATTTCCCTTTGGCTTATCTACTGCGCCCAGGGTATTCACAAAGTGCCTAGCTACAGTCATTGCATTTTGCAGGCAAAGAAATATTCAAATATACCCATACCTTGACGATTGTCTAATTCAGGCAGAAAGCCAGGACATGGTACTGAATCATTTGGGATTTGTAAAGAAACTTCTAACCTCACTGGGGTACACCATAAACGAAAAGAAATCTCATCTAGTACCCTGCCAACAAATTGTATTCCTGGGAGCAAGCTTGAACACAACTTCCCAGATGGCTTACCTCACACCAGAGAAACAAGTTTATTTGACAGACTACTTCAAACTACTGGCCACAAAGACCCAGCTATCTGCAGGGAAAATCCTGCAAGCCAGCCCTGGGGTTCGTGTTCTCTTGCATTCTGCTAATTCCATATGCAAGACTCCATATGAGGAAACTGCAATGGTATCTAAAAAGCCTACAGTGTCAACATTCTCAGGACCTGGAATCAATAATTCCTATCATTCTTTTTATAAAGACAGAGTTCCTTTGGTGGGCAGAGGCCTGCTACCACAACAAGGGGACTGCCATTCACTCTACGCCTGCCGCCCAAACCCTAACAATAGACGCATCAGACTATGCATGGGGGGCTCATTTGGCAGTGCAGTGCATTCAGGGCAAATGGAACCCGGGTCAGATGCACCTGCATATCAATCAAAAAGAAATGTTAGCTGTACAGAATTCCCTGACAGCCTTCAAGGACCTCATTCTTCCAGGACAATTATTGGTGAAGACAGACAACACCACTGTCATGTGATACATAAACAAGCAGGGGGGAACCCACTCGTATCCTCGCTGCAGACTAGCCATGGCTCTTTGGAACACAGCCTTGAGCTACCAAGTGCACCTACAAGCTCAATTCCTGCTAGGCAAGCAAAATTCACTGACAGACGACCTAAGCAGAAATCTTATGGACCCACACTAGTGGAAACTGGAACCAAAGATATTCAACATTTTGAGAAACAAATGGAGGAACCCAGAGATAGACCTGTTTGCCTGCCCTCAGAACTACCAATTGGACAAATTCTGCACAAGGACTTCCCACAGTCAAACTGAGAGGAATTCCCAGGTGAAGGATAGGGCCATGCACATTCCAAGCTTATGCCTTTCCCCCTCTGCCTCTCCTCTCGAAAGTTCTGCTAAAGATCAAACAAGACAAACCAAGGACAATACTGATTGCACCAGACTGGTTCCCCCTCTTGCACAGTATGTCACTGCTGGAACCATAGCATCTGCCTCAGACCCCTGCAGGAGGGCCGGATTATGCATCCCCAGCTTCAAACCCTGAACATTGCAGCCTGGCTAATTCCCGGAGCTCTCCAATCGCATCCCACAGTAAGCAGGTGCGAAATGTCATTCTGGAGGCAAGGAGGCCTAGTACTAGAAAGTCCTATGCTGAAAAGTGGAAAAGATACTGATGTTCTTCATCTCACATTGCTGCAGTCCTTACTTATGGGTAGTCCGCTGTCCTCGGTCGGCCCGAATACCAAAGTATTAGGCTGACGTCGGTCATGGGCGCCTAGATCTGACATCAGAGCGTCAGGGTATAAAGGCGCATGACCGACGTCATATCCTCAGTCTTTTTTGCCGCATGGTCCGATGCAGAAGCAGCGTTGCAAGTGCCGTTCGCTCTGAAATTTTTCGTTGGAGTTTCAGACCGATACCAAGTTGGGCTAAGTACCCCGTTGGGGAATAATTTTGTTTTTTCTTGCCTCAGTTACTTACCGGATGTCAGAAAAAGTGAATAATTGTATTTCTTGGGAAACAGATACCGCATAGGGATTACCACTCGCTTTGTATTCCTTGTTTGGGACCGGAGCACGACGTAGTCGGGTGTCGATTTTGTGCTAGGTTTAATAAGCGCACTATAAAATGGAGGTTAGATTGCGCTAGGTTAGTCTTTGGCAAGAGGTGTAATTATAATATGCCGTTGGATGTTCCGACGCCTGCTTCTACTAAGAAGCGCAAAGACAAATCTTTAAAGCCTAGGCAGGATGATTCGTCCGTTCGACGCTGGACCTTTAGAAGCTACAGCTGAACAGGTGGATCCGGCTGAAGTTTCTGTTGAGTCCCAGGGGGAAACTTTGATTTTACAGGATGTGGCCTCTCAGGAGGCAGGTCAGGCTGAAGGGGCCTCTCAGGTTACTATTCTCCCTTCTATGCCTAAGGTGGTTAGGCCTTATGCTACTGTTTCTAAGGCTCCTTCTAAGGGCAGGTCTGTCTTGCCTTCCTCTGGTGTCAGTTCTGGTTCTTCAGGGTCTGTGCCTAAAAAGCACATGCTTAAAATGGCAGAGGATTTGATTACTTTAGAGGTTCTATGCCCCCTCCTGATAAAAGGCCCAGGGTGGAGCCAGAGTTGGAAAGTTTGGAGCAGGCCTCAGATGATTCAGAGTCTTCTGCTGAAGACATTCAAGATTTCCCTCCTTATTCTGATTCTGATGCAGAGGATTCCACTCCTTCTGCTTCTCCTCCAGAGGATTTTTCATTTTCAGAAACTCTGCATTCCATGAGGGAGCATTTTCAGTGGGAGGGACAGGATTACTCTGATTCACGGAAGAGACTTAGGGAGTTCTTGTTTTTACCACAGCATAGACCCTTAGCTATACCTCCGGTTTTGGATGTTGTTTCAGATGTTTTTCGAAGCTTCCCTTAATCCAGATTCTGTGCCTCCTGCCCCAGTTAAACCGGACAGGTATTACAGGGTGCCTGAGGCTCATAAATATCTGTATAAGAGTCCTAGGGCGGACCCAGAAACTATTAGTCAGGGGCCTAAGGGTGTTAGAGCCTCTGTTGTTAAGAATCCGGTTCCTCTGGATAAGGAAGCTAGAGCTTTGGATAGATGGGGTAAGAAGGTGTATACCTCTTCTACTTTAGCAATGAGAGCTTTGAACTGCCAGTTTCATATGTTGAAGTATCAGAATTTCCTCCTTTCTCAGCTAAGGTCTAAAGTGGATGCTTTGGCAGAGGGCATAGAGTGTAAAGAATTGCAGGATTTAGTGCATGTTTCTGAACAGGTGGGTAAGCACTCTTTGCAATGTGGTTTTGATGCTTTACAGGCTTCTTCTAGGGTGGCTGCCACTGGTTCAGTTATTCGTAGGCACGCCTGGCTTAAGGATCAGAATTTGTCTGAGCATGTTAAGTCTAGAATTCTGGATGCCCTTTACAGTCTGAAGTTTTGTTTGGTCCTCCTGTGGAGTCAGTCTTAAAGAAAATGGAAGACAAGTCTAAGTCTATGCAGACTGTTAAAGATTTTTTGCAGGTACAACCACCAAAGTTTAGTAGAAATTGGCCTACTAAGGGGTGGACGTACCCTTCTGATTCTCAGTCTAGGGGTAGATCTAGGCGTGGTAGGGGCAGAGCTCAGAGTACTTTCAGGCCGAGACAATGGAGTTCGCCTGCTCAATCTGCTGGTGAGGGCAGGGGCCAGTCCTTTCGTAAACAGGCCCAATGACCTACATTTTCAGCTGCCAGATTCTTCTTGCCTGGCAGCTCCTTTGGGAGGAAAGTTGGCTCTTTTCAAGCAAAATTGGCATTTAGTCACCCAGGACAAATGGGTATTGGACATTATAAACCAAGGTTACAAGTTCTATTTCCATACCATGCCTCCTTTCAAAGGCATGCCAGACATCCCTCCTCGGCAAAGGATAGAGGCTCGCAGACAAATTTCTTTACTTCTTCAAATAGGAGCTATACAGCCAGTTCCTCTGTCAGAAGTGGGCCTAGGATTTTATTCTCGCCTGTTTCTAGTTCCAAAGAAAGGGAACACGTGGAGGCCAATTTTGGATTTATCTATCCTCAACACTTACCTGGACATTCCAAAGTTCAAGATGCTGACTTTACAGCAACTTTTACCTCTGTTGGGAAAAGATCACTGGATGGTTACTCTGGATCTCAAATAGGCTTACCTTCATGTTCCTATCAGGCCCAGTTGCAGGAGGTACCTGCGTTTTCGGGCTGGAAATTTACATTATCAGTTCTCTGCATTGCCCTTTGGCTTATCTACTGCGCCCAGAGTGTTCACAAAGGTTCTGGCTCCAGTGATAGCATTTTTCAGACTAAGAGGAATACAGATTTATCCTTATTTGGACGATTGCCTGATTATTGCACAAGAAAAGGACGAACTTCTTCATCTACAGTATGTCATGGCAGTGTTAAGATGCCTAGGGTATTCTGTGAACGAAACAAAGTCCAGTCTAGTACCCTCTCAGGACATGTGCTTTCTGGGTGTGAGACTGAATACAGCTTCCCAGATGGCCTTTTTGACCCCGGACAAACAAAGAAGCCTTTCTCTTTATTTCCATCAATTGTCTCTACGGTCCAGGCTGACTGCAAGGACAGTCCTTCAAGCCTTGGGGTTCATGGCATCTTGTATTCTGGTGCTTCCCAATGCCAAATTGCATATGAGGAAGCTTCAATGGTATCTCAAAAATGTATGGACACAGCACTGCCAAGATCTAGACACTGTCATTCAGATAATACCTTGCATACGGAAGGAGTTTTTGTGGTGGGCTCAGGAATGTCACCTAAACAAGGGACTCTCTGTGACCCGGCCAGAGGCGAGTCAGATTCTAACGACAGATGCCTCGGACAAGGCTTGGGGAGCACATCTCAATGGAAAATGGGTGCAAAACACGTGGCCTGTCAAACTCCAACATTTGCATATCAACTTGAAGGAAATGTTAGCAGTCCAGTTTGCATTGATGGCTTTCAAAGATTTACTTCACCCAGGGCAGGTGTTGATTCAAACAGACAACACTACTGTCATGTGGTACATCAACAAGCAGGGGGGAACCCATTCTTACCCTCTTTGCAGGCAAGCGATGATTCTGTGGGAAACTGCTCTCAATCTACACCTCAATCTTCAGGCAAGGTTTCTACCAGGAGCACAGAACTCCTTAGCAGATGTATTGAGCAGACAAATAGTGGATCCTCACGAGTGGAAATTGGATCCTCATGTATTTCAACAGTTGACAGTGTTATGGGGAACTCCAGACATAGATCTGTTCGCTTCTCCACTAAATTACCAGTTGCCAAAGTTTTGCACAAAATGTTTCATCACACAGCTTGGAAGGTGGACGCTCTATCATTCAGTTGGAACAATCTGCATGTATATGCCTTTCCACCTCTGCCTCTTCTTCCCAAGGTACTCTTGAAGGCCAGACAAGACAAGCCAACCATGATTTTGATAGCACCGGATTGGCCTCGACAACACTGGTACCCACTACTGAGGAGCTTAGTACGAGAACCTCCATGGCCTCTGCCTTTGATTCCGCACATTTTGTCACAAGAGGACAGTCACTTCCTCAATGTCAAGATTCAGTCTCTACATCTAACAGCCTGGCATATTCTGTTTTAGACTCTGGAGGGTCTCAGCTTCCACAACAGGTTTTGAATGTTATTTTGGAGGCCAGGAGGCCTAGTACCAGGAAAGTTTACGCTGATAAATGGAGGAGATTTTTATTTGGAGCAAAGGAAAGGACTTTGATGTCTCCAAACCTGATTTAAGTGTTGCTCTTCAATATCTTACTGAGTTATTGGACAAGGGTTTGTCTTTCTCCTCAATAAAGGTCCATGCTGCAGCCATTTCTGCTCACTATGATTGTGACCCTCCTTTATTCTCTCATCCTTGGTTTAAGCAATTTCTTAGAGGGGCAAAGAATATAAGACCCCCACGTAGAGCTCCTACTCCTGCTTGGGATCTCAGTTTTGTGTTGGAAAAACTTACTCTACAACCTTTTGAGCCTGCAGCTACTGCCGAGTTAAAGTATTTGTCATGGAAAACTGCTTTTTTGTTGGCCATTACCTCTGCAAGAAGGGTTTCTGAATTACAGGCCCTCATGGCAGTGGAGCCTTTCCTAATTTTTCATAAGGATAGGGTATCTTTGCGTACTAATCCTTCCTTTATGCCTAAGGTGGTTTCTAGTGTGGCCTTAAATCAAACTATTCATTTGCCTACTTTTTATGCAAACCCCCAAAATAAAGGGGAGAAAATTTTGCATGCTTTGGATATTCACAGGCAGTTGCGTTATTATTTGAGCAGAACCAAGGAGTTCAGACCGTCTCAGCAATTGTTTGTTTCTTTTGCTTTGGGTTCACAGGGTAAACCTGTTTCAAAACAAACTATTTCTAAATGGATTGGGTTTTGTATTTCTTTCTGTTATTCCCATCATGGTAAGGAGATTCCTGCGGGAATCAGGCCTCATTCCACTAGGGCTACTGCTACTTCTACGGCCTTTCTAAGGGGGGTAGCTACAAAAGACATTTTGGAGGCAGCTACTTGGAGTTCAGTGCATACCTTTTCTAAACATTACCACCTTCCTCTTTATTCTAAGTCTAGGGCTGGATTTGCCACTGCAATTTTACAGGGCATTTTAGCGGCCCCTAATGCTTTATGATTTTTACCATCCTCCCTTTCGCTGCTTTGGGATTCTACCCATAAGTAAGGACTGCAGCAATGTGAGATGAAGAACATAGTACAGTTTTGTACCTACCATAAATGTAGATGTTCGAAGATCCACATTGCTGCAGTCCAATTTACCCTCCCTCCTTCCCCACTGTAGTTAGACTTGGTGCTATGCTTTAGGTGATGGTTGTTGTTGGGCATGTTTTTGGGAGGTATTCTGTTTTTGGCTGTGGCCTTTCTGGTTTGGTCTTCTGACATCTGGGGCAAGAAAAGACTGAGGATATGACGTCGGTCATGCGCCTTTATACCCTGACGCTCTGATGTCAGATCTAGGCGCCCATGACCGACGTCAGCCTAATACTTTGGTATTCGGGCCGACCGAGGACAGCGGACTACCCATAAGTAAGGACTGCAGCAATGTGGATCTTCGAACATCTACATTTATGGTAGGTACAAAACTGTACTTTCCTAGAACAAGACTCAAGGGATGAGCACAACTGTGCCCAGATTACTGCATATTCTTCAATACCTAACAGAGATGCTCCACAAGGGCCTTTCCTTCTCATCAATTAAAATTCATGCCTCAGCCATTTCTGCACATTATAATACTGAGACACCCCTCTTCTCTCACCCCCTGCTGAAACAATTCCTCAGAGGGGACAAAAATTTAAGACCACCCTGGGGAGCCCCTACCCCAGCCTGAGACCTTAACTTTGTATTGGAAAAGCTCACTCAACCTCCTTTTGAGCCAGCTGCAACTGAGAGTTGAAATTCTTTTCTTGGAAAACTGCCTTCCTTCTAGCCATCACTTCAGCAAAAAGAGTGTCTGAATTACAGGCCCTCATGGCAGTGGAGCCCTTCATCATCTTCCATGCTGACAGGGTGTCCCTCAGGACCAATCCTTCCTTTATGCCTAAGGTGGTTTCCAGTGTGGCCCTTAATCAGTCCAATCATTTGCCTACCTTTTTTCCTAATCTACAGAACAAAGGAGAATGAATACTGCACTCTTTGGATGGGCACAGACAACTTAGATTTTATTTGGACAGGACTAAGCCTCTCAGAAAAACTGAACAGCTGCTAGTTGCCTTTGGTGCAGGGGCAAAGGGGAAGGCCATTTCAAAGTAAACCATTTCTAAGTGGATAAGCCATTGCATTCATTTCTGCTATAAGCACATTGCAAAACCTACCCCACAGGGGATAAGATGACATTCCACTAGGGCTGCATCTTTCTCTACAGCCTTTCTCAGAGGTGTACCTACCAGGGACATCCTAGAAGCTGCTACCTGGAGCTCTGTACATACCTTCACCAAGCATTACCACTTGCCTATTTTTTCTAAATCCAGAGCTGGTTTTGCCAATGCAGTTTTGCAGGGCTTTATAGCTGGTCCTAATGCTCTCTAACTTCCTCTTCCCTAACTTAGCTTTGGGAATCTACCCAAATGTAATGACTGCAGCAGTGAAACACGAAGAACATAGTACAGTTGTGTACACTTGCCATAAATGTAGATGTTCGAGTGTATTCACTATTGCAGTCCTGGTTACCCTCCCTCCAGCCCCCTGACTTCTATTGGCTATAACATGCTTCTTGATCAAGTGTATTTCAGCTTTCTGGTGTATTTGCTTTTTGTTGGAGGTGTAACCTTATATATAATTGCTTCCCATTATGGAGGGCACCTGACATCTGGGGCAAGAAAAATTTATGTAATGGCATCAGCTGCATGCTTTATACCCCTGACGTCATGGAAGAAGGAGAGAGAGCATCTGACACAGGACCCAGGACTTTAATATTCAGGCCGGCTGAGGGCTACCTGCAGGCAGATAACCCAAAATGTAATGACTGCAACAGTGAATACACTCAAACATCTACATTTATGGTAAGTGTACACAACTGTATTTTCCTTAGGCCCAGGGGATGAACCACGCCCAAGAAACCGGCTACCCTTTCTCAGGGGCCTGCTCCCTTGCCTCAGTCTCAAATGCTTAAAATGGCATAACACCTTATCATGCTGATTAGGGGAAGCCAAGCCACTCCCTCAAAAAGGAAGAGAGATCTGTCTCCAGTAGTTTTGTCTCCAGTAGTTTTGTCTGAACAAGAGTCAGATGAATCCAATGCATCTGACTACGAAGACATGCAGCCCTTCACCACAAGTGAGGATTCTGATGCAGAGGAATCCATTTCTTCAGCCTCACCCCTCCTAGAGGATTTTTCCTTTGGGGAAACCCTTCATGCCCTAAAACCATCTTGCAGGGTAGCAGTCACTGGTTCTGTACATAGAAGGCATGCTTGGCTTAAGGAACAGTTCTTGCCAGACCATGTCATATCTAAACTATTGGATGCACCCTTGCACAAAGGCAACTTATTTGGCACCATCTTTTTAAAAAAAGATGGGGAAAAAAAAACTAAATCTATGCAGACAGTTAAGGATTTCCTGCTCGTCCAGCCACCTAGGTTCAGTAGGCTTTGCTCCTCCAAGCACTAGTCCTTTCCTGCCCCCTCCAGGTAATTTCAGCCCAGACCCTAGGGAAGCAGACCCCCAGACAGTACCCACAGGGAATGCAGAGATCAAAGCAATGGAGTACCTTCACTTCTAAACCAATGAGTGCAAAGCCACCCCCTCATGGTAAGAGCTTACAGTGACTCTCCACTTCCAACCCCTCCCTCTGCCCACCTGCACTTGCCCCTGGGAGGAAAACTCTCCTTCCACGCAAGCACCTCGACCGCCATTACCAACAACCGTTGGGTTCTCAACATAGTGTCCTAGGGATACGAGTTTTCTTTCTGCACTCTGCCAACCCCAAAAGGGTTCGGAGATCTACCTCCAAACCATTGGTCAGAAGCCAAAAAGGAAGTTCATTCCCTGCTCTCCATGAGTGCAATAGAGCACGTTCCTGCAGAACAGATAGGCCAAGGTTTCTACTCCAAGCTCTTGCTGGTAACCAGAAAAAGAGGGTACCTGGCGCCCCATCCTCGATTTATCCATTCAAAACACCTTCCTGTTGATACCAAAATTCAAAATGCTAACCCTCCAGCAACTACTACCTGTGCTCTCCAAGGATGCTTGGCTAGCCACCCTAGACCTAGAGGAGGCCTACCTACACATCCCAATCAGGGAATCATGCAGGAAATAAGAAGGCGAAAGGCCGAGGTAACAAATAAAGTGGTGAAGAAATGACGTCTATTTTTGCCTTTGTGAAGCTTGCCTTTTGTATTTTTCTTATTTATGGAACTCTGAGCATTTCTGCTAATCATGCAGGAAATATCTGTTTCATGGCAGGATCTCTGCACTTTCAGTTCTCTGCGCTTCCCTTTGTCTTATCCACTGCTCCCAGAGTTTTCACAAAATGCCTGGCCCCCACCATTGCTTTTTGCAGGCAAAGAAATAATCAAATTTACCCATACTTCAATGACTGCCTACTTCAGCCAGACAGGAAAAGCTGCTCAAGCACCTGGCCTTTGTAAAAGACCTACTGACCTCCCTAGGGTACACTATCAACGGAAAAACCAAAGTAGTACCCACCCAAAAAATTATGTTCCTGGGAGCAAGCCTGGGCACAGCATCCTAGATGGCATTCCTTATACCAGAAAAGCAAACTTACCTGAAAGCCTGTTTCTCTCAACTAGCCACGAGACCCCAGTTATCCACAAGGAAAATCCTACAAGCTCTGGGGTTCATGGCTTCTTGCATTCTACTCTTTCCATATGCCAGACTGCATATGAGGAAACTTCAGTGTTACCTAAAAAGCCTTTGGTGTTAACACTCTCATGACCTGGAAACACTTATGCCAGTGATACCTTGTCTAAGGAGAGATTTCCTTTGGTTAGTAGCAGCTGCCACCACCAAAAGGGACTATCCTTCTCGCCACCCCACACCACCCAGACTCTCACCACAGACGCATCAGACTATGCCTGGGATGTACACCTGAACGGCAGGGCCATACAGGGCCAATGGAGCCCACATCAAATACATCTGCACATCAACCAAAAAGAGATGTTAGCTGTCCAGCACGCACTGACAGCTTTCAGACCCCTTCTCTCCCCAGGGGCTCTATTGATCAAAACAGACAACACCACGGTAATGTGGTATATCAACAAGCAGGGGGGGACTCACGCCTACCCTCTTTGCAGGCTCACCATGACTATTTGGCACACAGTCTCAGTCATGCAACTACACCTGTTAACACAATTTCTGTCACTCTCTAAAATCTCTGGCAGACAAATTAAGCAAAAATTTTCTGGACCCACAAGTGGCAGCTAAACCAAGGAACCTTCACCCTTATAACTCAGAAAAGGGGGCACCCCAATGATCGACCTCTTTGCTTCCCACTCCAGTCATCAGCTCAGCAAGTTCTGCAGTAGGAAGCCTCACTGCAGGGCCTGGAAAGTGGATGCTCTAGCCTTCCAGTGGATCATCCTCTCGATCTATGCATTTCTCCCACTGCCTCTCATTACCAGGGTACTGCTCAAAATAAGGGAGGAAAAACCAAGGACAATCCTAATTGCCCCAGACTGGCCACACCAGCGCTGGTACCCACTGCTGCGCAGCCTGTCCCCTCTGCCACCATGGCATCTCTCTCAGATCCCAACATTCCTGACCCAGAGGGAAGGAGAATTCATGCATCCTCAATTGTAGACCCTCAATTTGGCAGTCTGGCTTATTCCCTGACCACTGTACAAGCTGCAAGTTTCACTAAACAGGTTCTAGATGTTATACGTGATGCCAGATGCCCTAGCACTAGAAAGTTTTAAGCTGACAAATGGAAAAGGTTCTGCACCTGGATCCAGACTAAGGGAGCCGATATGGCACAGCCCTCCCTACCTCTCATCCTGGATTACCTAGCTGACCTACTACACAGTGGCCTATCTTTTTCCTCAATTAAAATTCTTGCCTCTGCTTACTTTGCTCATTTCAGCACTGAGCAACCTCTTTTCTCCCACCCTGTTATCAAACAGTTCCTAAGAGGGGCTAGCAACTTAAGGCCACCCAGAAGAGCACCTACCCCAGCTTGGGACATAAAGTTTGTGTTGGAGAAACTCACCCTGCCCCCCTTTGAACTGGCAGCTTCAGCAGAGTTAAAGTTTCTCTCATGGAAGACAGTCTTGCTTCTGGCCATCACTTCAGAAAGAAGAGTATCCGAGCTACAAGCACTAATGGCTGTAGAGCCCTTCATTATTTTCCATGCTGACAGGGTCTCCCTCAGGACTAACCCATCCTTCATGCCAAAAGTGGTGTTCAGTGTGGTGCTCAACCAATCCATTCATTTGCCCACCTTTTTCCCTAGCGCACAAAACAAGGGGGAAAGAATACTGCACTCTCTAGATGTACACAGACGGTTCAGATTCTATCTAGATAGGACTGATCGGTTAGTCAGCTTTGCTGCAGGAACAGAGGGCAAAGCCATATCCAAACAAACCATTTCCAAATGGATAGCGCACTGCATCCATTTCTGCTACAAGCAACACGGAAAACCTCCCCCTAAGGGGGTCTGGACTCGCTCTACCAGAGCAACCTCCACAGCTTTCCTTAGAGGAGTCCCCACCAGGGACATCCTGGAGGCTGCAACATAGACATCTGTCCATGCCTTCACCAAGCATTACCACCTGCCTATCTTCTCCAAATCCAGGGCAGGCTTTGCCACTGCAGTCTTGTAGAGCATCCTAGCCAGCTCCCAGTCTTCTTGACTGCCTCCAACTTTTCCTCAGCTTTGGGAATCAACCCAAATGTGATGACTTCAACAGTGAAACACGAAGAACATAGTACAGATGTTCATGTTTCAATGTTGCAGTCATTAAATTTGGGTAATCTGCTGGCAGGTTGTCCTCAGTCGGCCTGATTAACAAAGTCTTGGGTCCTGCGTCGGTTGCTGTCCCTTCCATGACATCAGGTCGTCAGGGGTATAAAACATGCAGCCAACACCATTACATCAGTCTTTCTTGCCATGCGGTGCCCGAAGCAGAAGCAGTTTGCAAGTGCCGGTCGGCTGACTTCTGAAATTTTCATTTTCAAGTTTCAGCTCCAAAGTCTTCAACTTAAAGCTAAGTGCCCCGTTGGAGAAACTTTTTCTTGCTCCTTACCGATGTCAGTAAAAGTTAATAATTGCATTACTTGTGGAAAGCAAATACCTCATAAAGATTTTCATTCGTAGTGTACTCCTTTTAGGCCCTGACCACGACGTACCTTGCTGTCGATTTTGTGCTTTATTTAATCAGCGCACTATCCGTCTGTATATTTTTGCCTCTAAATATTTTGGTTCTCGGTTTAATTATCCAGCAATGTCGGTTAGCCATCCGACTACCGGGATTCCGAAAAAACGCAAAGATAAAGACAGAGACAGGCCACTGATGTCCAAAACTGCCGATGACGCTTCTCCTAAGCCAGTTGCCAGTTCGCCGGTACTCAGTGAGGCACTTTCGCAGCCCCTGATACCCGCTACTTCTGATTCGCAGGCCTCTACTGAGACCTATTCGGAGTCCGGTGTGCCGTGAGATGCTTCAACTATGGAACCCGCGGATGTCTCTACCTTGGATGGGTCTGGAGCTGCTGTGCAGGCACTGGCTTCTCAGGCCTACAGACTTGCATATTAAATCGACACCGCCTTCATTACTAAAGCCTAAATCTCAATCCAGGTCCAAAAAACCGACGCCCAGCCCACATGCTCAGGCCCCTATGCCTAAAAAACAAATGATAAAAATGGCTGAAGATCTAATTACTCTAATCAGGGGTAGTCAAACCCCCCCCCCCCCCTCCACCAAGAGGCCTAGGGCTGAGCTTGATTATGAAACTTCTGATCAGGATTCTGTTTCTTCTGACTTTTCTGATGACCTGGATTTGTCCATACCTACTTATGAGGATTCTGACACAGAGGATTCCATTCCTTCTGCTTCCTCTCCTGAGGATTTTTCTTCTGGGGAATCTTTCCATACTTTAAGGGAGCATTTCCACTGGGAAAGCTAGGAATTTTCAGATTCAAAAAAGAGGCTTAGGGATTTCCTTCTTCTACCTCAGCATCATAGGCCTTTGGCTATACCTTCTGTACTAGACCTTGTTGATGATGTGTTCTCTGAATCCAATTTGGCCCCTGATTCTCTGCCTCCGGCTCCTAGTAAACCTGACAGATACTACAGGGTTCCTGAGTCCCACAAGTTTCTTTTCAAAAATCCTGTTGCAGATCCTGAGACTATTTCTCAGGGGTCCAAGGGCATTAAGGCTTCTACTGCAAAAAATCCTACCCTTTCTGATAGAGACTCCAGGGTGCTGGATAGATGGGGTAAAAAGGTTTATAATTCTGCAACCTTGGCAATCGGACCTTTAAACTGCCAATTTCATATGTTAAAATATCAGCAGCATATTACTGGACAGCTTAAATAGAAAATGATGTTGATTCCTGACTGTGGAAAATAAAGATTTACAGGATTTAATGCATTCTGCTGAACAAGTTGGAAAACATACTTTGCAATGTGGTTTTGATTCTTTAGAGGCTTCTTGCAGGGCTGCTGTTACTGGGTCTGTGCTTAGAAGGCATGCTTGGCTTAAAGAGCAATCTTTGCCTGATCATCATGTTAAAGCTATATTGTTGGATGCTCCTTTAAATCAGGACCGCCTGTTTGGCAACAAGGCTGAAGAAGTTCTTAAAAAGATGGAAGATAAAGCAAAATCTATGCAAACTGTTAAAGATTTTTTACAAGTGCAACCTCCAAGATTCAGTAGCCACTGGCCTACTAAGGATTGGTCCTTTCCAGCTCCTTCCAGGTCCTCTCAAGCCAAACCCAGACACAGCAAAAAACCTAGGTTTCAGTCCCAGGGGACTCTCAGAACTAAGCAGTGGGGGGCCTCCACTTCCAAATCTGGAAATAGCAAGATTCCCCCCCCCCCATGTTAAAGCATCTCAATGACTTTCTTTTAAAATTCCCAAGCACTTATCTTTTAACCGCCCCTTTGGGAGGAAAGATTGCTCTTCATGCAAAGAACTTGGAACTCATAACCCAGGACAAATGGGTTTTAAATAGTGTCCCAGGGATACAGATTTCATTTCCTCACATTGCCAACACCAAACGGGTGGCCAGACCTGCTCCCAAATCAGTGGGCAGAGGCTCAAAAACAAGTACTTTCCCTCTTAACCATGGGAGCTATTCAACTGGTACCAGAAGAGGAAGAAGGACAAGGTTTTTACTCCAGGCTTTTTCTGGTACCCAGAAAAGACAAATCATGGCGTCCAATCCTGGACCTGTCTGCTCCAAACACCTTTCTGGTGATTCCAAAATTCACGATGCTGACTTTTCACCAATTACCTCCTATGCTAGGCAAAGACGTCTTGTTGGCAACTCTAAAGAAGCATGCTTGCACATCCCAATCAGGGAATCTTGCAGAGGATACCTGTGCATCAAAGCAGGCTACTCGCATTATCAATTCTCTGCACTGCCCTTTGGCTTGTCTGCTGTGCCCAGGGTATTCACAAAGTGCCTGGCTCCAGTTGTTGCATTTTGCAAGCAAAGAAATATTCAAATATATCCATACCTGGGCGATTGTCTAATTCAGGCCGAAAACCAGGGCATACTTTTAAATCATCTGGCGTTTGTAAAAAAGATTCTAACTTGTCAGGGGTACACCATAAACGAAAAGAAATCACAACTAGTACCCTGTCAGCAAATTACATTCCTGAGTGCAATCTTGAGTACAACTGCCCAGATGGCTTTCTTAACGCCAGAAAAACAAATTAATTTGGTAACGTACTTCAAACAAGTGGTCACAAATACCCTGCTATCTGCAAGACAAATACTGCAAGCCTTGGGGTTCATGGCCTCCTGCATTCTTCTAATTCCATATGCAAGACTGCATATGAGGAAACTACAGTGGTATCTAAAAAGTCTATGGAGTCAACATTATCACAGCCTGGAAACAGTGATTCCTATCATACCTTGCCTACACCTGGCGTTCCTATGGTGGGCAGAGGCCTGCCACCAAAACAAGGGACTACCATTCACACTACCCCCTGCCGCCCAAACCCTAACTAGAGATGCATCAGACTATGCATGGGGGGCTCACCTGGCAGGGAAGTGCATTCAGGGCAAATGGAACCCAAATCAAATGCACCTACATATCAATCAAAAAGAAATGTTAGCTGTACAGAATGCTCTGACAGCCTTCAAGGACTACATTCTTCCAGGACAACTAATGGTAAAGACGAACAACACCACAGTTATGTGGTACATAAACAAGCAGGGCGGTACACATTCCTACTCCCTCTGCAGACTAGCCCTGGCATTGTGGAACACAACCTTGAGCTACCAAGTGCACCTACAAGCTCAATTCCTGCCAGGAAAATTGAATACACTGGCAGACGGACTAAGCAGAAACCTTATGGACCCACACGAGTGGAAACTGGAACCACGGATTTTCAATATGTTGACAAATGAATGGGGGAGCCCAGATATAGATATATTTGCTTCCCCCCAGAACTACCAGTTGGACAAGTTTTGCACAAGGACTCCCCACAAACAAGCCTGGAAAGTGGATGCTCTTTCCTTCAGCTGGAAAAACCTATCAGTCTATGCCTTCCCCCCACTGCCTCTGCTCTCCAAAGTTTTACTAAAAGTCAAACAGGACAAACCAAGGATGATCTTGATTGCTCCAGACTGGCCGCGCCAAAACTGGTACCCCCTCCTGCGAAGTGTGTCGCAGTTATCTCCATGGCACATGCCTCAGATCACTTCCCTGCTGTCTCAGCAGGAGAACCAAATTCTGCATCCTCAGCTTCCAACATTGAACCTTGCAGCCTGGCTAATCACTTAAATTCACCCTTATCATCCCTTAGCAAACCTGTGATGGATGTCATCTTGGAGGCAAGGAGACCTAGTACTAGAAAATCTTATGCCGACAAATGGAAAATATTCTGTGCCTGGAACCAATCTCTCGGGATGAGCACAGCAGCGCCCAATTTACCTCAGATTTTGCAATACTTAACTGAGATGCTTCACAAGGGCCTGTCTTTTTCCTCCATTAAAATCCATGCCGCAGCTGTTTCAGCTCATTATAACACAGAACCTCCCCTCTTCTCTCATCCTTATCTCAAGCAGTATCTCAGAGGGGCAAAAAACTTGAGACCACCCAGGACAGATCCAACCCCTGCCTGGGACCTTAACTTTGGTTTGGAGAAACTCGCGCTTCCTCCTTTCGAGCCAGCTGGTACTGCAGACTTAAAATTTCTTTCTTGGAAAACAGCCTTCCTTTTAGCAATCACTTCAGCTAGAAGAATATCTGAATTACAGGACCTTATGGCAATGGAGCCTTTCATCATCTTTCATGCGGACAGGGTATCTCTCAGGACCAATCCATCCTTCATGCCCAAGATGGTTTCCAGTGCAACTCTTAATCAGTCCATTCATTTGCCAACCTTCTTTCCCAGTCCACAGAACAAAGGGGAACGGATTCTGCATTCCTTGGATGTGCACAGGCAACTTAGATTCTACTTGGACAGGATTAAACTTCGAAGAAAATCTGAACAACTGCTGGTAGCATTTGATGATATTTTAGATTTCTTAGCTTCTCTCTTCAGTCTGGGAGCTTCCCCATCTACCATTAGAAGTCAACTAGCAGCAATTTCAGGTTTCTGTGAAAGTTTGGAAGAATGTTCCTTGGCTTTTCATAAACTTTGTAAGTTCTTTTTGAAAGTTACACTTCTGTTGACACCTTTTAAGACTCTTACTCCAACTTGAGATCTAAACCTACTTTTACAAACCATTGTGCATTCCCCTTCAAACCATCTGCAGACTGTGGTCTAAAGTATTTGGCATGAAAAACTTTATTTTTGGTGGCAGTAACCTCTGCCGAAGGATTTCAGAAATTCAAGCTATATGTAGACCACTTTATCTGATTTTTCCGAGTTTCCTTACAGACAAATCCCACTTTTCTACCTAAGCTAGTGTCAGAGTCCGTTATCATTCAGACTATTAATTTACCGGTATTTTTTTCCAGTTTTACGAACAAAGGTGAATACTGTTTACATTTGTTAGATGTTCACAGGCAATTATGTTTTTATCTTCACAGAACAAAAGATGCAAGAAAATCTGACCAGGTATTTGTCTCCTTTTTAAGTGCAAGGTTTGGTAAACCAGTCAGCAAGGTGACCTTAACCAGATGACTCAAGGATTGTATGTCCTACATCTATAACAAGAAGAAAATTGATTTGCCTAGGCCTGTAAGGCACATTCTACAAGTTTTGTAGCCACTTCAGTAGTTTTCCAATCAAGGGCTTCAGTGGATGATAATGTGTAGCAGCAACTTGGGCTTCTCCCCATACTTTTATTACTCATTACAAATATGATTTAGTCTCTAAGGGAAGAGCTTCCTTTGGTTCAGTAGTGCTCAGGAATGTCCTTCCATACGTCCTCTCATGGTCTAAGGTAGCTGGGGACTCTGTCCCATATGTCAAGGATAATACGACAATTGACAACATCAGATAAAGAAGTTAGGGTACTTACCATAAAGTTCCGTCTGTGTTGTCCATTTTCATTTATCCTTGACTTCCCTCCCTCCATCCCCCAGACTTTAAAGACCCTTTGGTGGAATGGAGAATGTACATACAACTTATTGTAATCATTAAGGCATAGCAGGTCTGGTTTTCATCTAGGCTTCCTTATGTATGACTTCTATATCTAATCTGCAAACTCGATCTAAGGTAACTGGAGGAGAAGAATTGTGAGTAGAGGTGAAGCTTGAGAGATTTTGGCCTGTGCAAGCTGAAGTAACAGCAGAGTCGGTTCCAATGTCTGACCCGGACCCATATGTCAAGGATAAATGAAAATGGACAACATATATGGAACGTTAACATAACTTGTTTTTTTTTAATTATATAGGTCGTAAGTTGCCTAACCATTTCTATGGTATCAGTTGCAAGGTAGACTCCGTAAAATGATGCTCTTTAAGTACAGTATTGCTTAAAGGGTGATGATTAAGTCACATGCATACATACACACATGAATATATATGCAGTCATTGCTGTCTGGATATCATCAAAATATTAACTACATTGCTTCTTTTATGAAGACAAAATGTCCTTCCATTTCACTGTTGCAGTATTCCTTACAGTAGCGAATCTCTGCCAAGGGTGGCCCGATGTCCGTCCACTATACCAAAACCCTTAACTTGCTAAGGGTACACCGTACGTCACACACACATGCTCCGCACATACAGCATATGGCATAAAGGTGATGTCCGGACGTACCATCCTCTAAACTCCTTTGCCACAAGTCCAGACTCCATTTTTGATAGTCTGTCTGAATGCTCACTTTGCAGATTTACCAAGTTGTTTTTTCAGATAAGCGCCCTGTTGGGGTTTTTGCTGTTATCTTTTTCCTTTTGTTGCTTGTGGGTTCATGTCATCCAGAAAGGGTAGTTGCCAGTGCGGGAAACCGATTCCTCATAAAGATTGCCATGAGCAGTGTTTTGTCTGTATGTTGACCATACATCCTGTTCTGTTTATAAGGGTTTAATTCTGAAGACTCTCCATAGTCTGCTTTCCTCTCTGGCCATATTATTAGAGATATCAAAACACCAACGTCGCAGAACAAAGTAACAGCCAGACTGTGCTGAATAAATTTGTTTAATCAATTCTGGTACCTCGGCCTTTGCCTTCTCATGGATTCCCGATTCAGATGCAGAGGAATCCATTCCCTTGCCTCCCCTCCAGAGGATTTTTCTTTTGGTGAAACCTTGCATACTTTGAGAGCATTTCCAGTGGGAATTCCAGAACTACCCTCAATCCAAAAAGAGACTCAGAGAATTTTTAGAGTTGCCTCAGCACAGGCCTCTAGCTATACCCCCTGTCCTGGATGTTGCAGATGATGTCTTCATGGAATCCAGTCTTACTCTAGACAGTTTACCACCGGCCCCTAGAAAACCTGATAGATACTGCAGAGTACCTGATTCTCACAAATTTCTCTCTAAGAATCCTACTGCGGATCCAGAGACCATTTCCAGGGACCTAAAGGTATTAAGGCTACTACAGCCAAAAACCCTACCCCTTCAGACAGGGATTCCATAGCTTTTGACAGATGGGGTAAGAAGGTATATACCTCTGCATTTCTTGCTGTCAAGGTATTGAATTGCCAGTTTCACATGTTGAAGTACTCGCAACATATTATGGATCTAATTAAACAAAAATTGGTGTTATTTCCAGATTGTATAGAAAATAAAGATTTACAAGAGTTAATGCATTCTGCAAACCAAGTTAGTAAACATACTTTGTAGTGTGTCTGCAAGCCCTAGGGTTCATGGCCTCATGCATTCTGCTAATTCCATATGCAAGACTGCATATGAGGAAACTTCATTGTTACTTAAAAAGTCTTTGGTGCCAACATTCTCACGACCTGGAAACAGTCATTCCTATCATACCTTATCTAAGGGCAGAGTTCCTTTGGTGAGCAGAAGCATGCAACCACAACAAGGGACTGCCTTTCATTCAACCCCTCGCTGCCCAAACCCTGACAACAGACACATCAGACTATGCATGGGGGGCTCACATGGCAGGCAAATGCATTCAGGGAAAGTGGAGCCCAGGACAAATTTTCCTGCACATCAATCAAAAAGAGATGCTAGCTGTACAGAATGCTCTGACAGCCTTTAAATACCTAATCCTGCTAGGACAGCTGCTGATAAAAACTGACAGCACCCCAGTTGTGTTACATAAACAAGCAGGGGGGACCCCATTCTTACCCACTCTGCAGGTTAGCCATGGCCCTGTGGAACACAGCCTTGAGCAACTAAGTGCATCTACAAGCTCAATTCCTGCCAGGCAAACATAATTCACTGGCAGATGACTTAAGCAGAAATCTCTTGGATCCACACAAGTGGAAATTGAAGCACAACACCTTCAATCTTCTAATCCAGAGGGTGGGGGACACCGGAGTTAGACCTCTTTGCCTCCCCCGAGAACCACCAGTTGAGCAAATTCTGCACCTGGAACCCTCACAGCAGGGCCTGGAAGGTGGACGCCCTGTCCTTCAAATGGGAAAACTTCTCAATTTATGCCTTTCCCCCTCTGCCCCTCCTCTCAAAAATACTACTCAAGATCAAACAGGACAGGCCAAGGGCAATTCTTATTGCCCCAGACTGGCCACACCAGCACTGGTACCCACTTACACAGTCTGACAACAGTGCTACCCTGGCACCTTCATCAGACACCTTCCCTGCTCTCTCAGCAAAAAGGACAGATTTTGCATCCACAGTTGCAAACCCTAAACCTTGCAGCCTGGCTTTATCCCCTGAATACTCCACCAGCAACCCTCAGCAAACAGGTGCTGAATGTCATTCTTGAGGCCAGAAGGCCTAGTACTAGGAAAAATCCTATGGTGAAAAGTGGAAAAGATATTGTTCTTGGAATCAGTCTCAAGGAAAGGACACAGCAGTGCTTGCCCTCCTTATCTCAAATCCTCGATTACCTAGCAGAGCTACTCCACAGAGGCCTATCCTCCTCCATTAAGATTCATGCCTTTGCCATCTCAACTCATTGTAATACTGAGCCACCTCTCATCAAACAGTTCCTGAGAGGGGTTAACAACTTAAGGCCCCCTAGGAGAGCACCCACCCCTGCATGGGACCTTAGCTTTGTACTGGAAAAGCTCATGCTTCCCCCGTTTGAACCTGTTTCTTCAGCAGAGTTAAAATTCCTCTCTTGGAAAACAGCCTTGCTTTTAGCCATAACTTCATCAAGAGGAGTGTCTGAGTTACAGGCACCTAATGGCTGTGGAACCCTTCATTATTTTCCATGCTGACAGGGTTTCCCTCAGAACTAACCCGTCCTTTATGCCTAAGGTGGTGTCCAGTGTGGCTCTAAACCAATCCATCCATTTGCCAACCATCTTCCCTTATCAGAATAAAGGGGAAAGGATCCTGCGCTCCTTGGATGTGCACAGACAGCTCAGGTTCTACCTTGACAGGACTAAACCTTTTAGAAAATCTGACCAGCTGCTAGTCAGCTTTGCTATAGGGGCAGAGGTCAAGGGCATTTCAAAGCAAACCATTTCCAAATGGATAGCACACTGCATCCATTTCTGCTACAAGCACCATGGAGAACCTACCCCACAGGGGATCAAAACACATTCCACTAGGGCTACTTCCACCTCTACAGCATTTCTCAGGGGAGTACCTACCAGGGACATTCTAGAAGATGCACCCTGGAGTTCTGTATACACCTTCACCAAGCATTACCATTTACCTATTTTTTCTAAATCCAGAACTGGATTTGCTACAGCAGTCTTACAAGGCCTGCTAGATGACCCTAACACTTCTTGAATGCCTCCACCCTTCCTCAGCTTTGGGAATCAACTCAAGTGTGATGACTGCAACATTGAAACACAAAGAACATAGTACAGTTGTGTACTCTTACCATAAATGTAGATGTTTGAGTGTATTAACTGTTGCAGTCCTGGCTTCCCTCCCTTCAGCCCCCTGATTTTCTCTATCTTTTCTTCCTATCCTCTCTATGGCCATTTCTAATGGCAGTGGTATTTACTTTTTACTGGTGATGTTTCACACCATATACTAGCATCCTATCTGAGGGCCTCCTGACATTTGGGGCAAGAAAAACTGATGTAATGGTGTTGGCTGCCTATTTTGTACCCCTGATGACCTGGAAGAGGCGACAGCAATCTGACACAGAAATCCCCAAACTCTGGTATTTGGGCCGACTGAGGCCTACCTGCAGGCAGATAACCCAATTGTGATGACTGCAACAGTGAATACACTCGAACATCTACATTTATGGTAAGTGTGTACACAACTGTACTGTTTCTTACTTATTTGTGTACTAAGCTATGTGGATCTGGTGAAGCTCAGACAATGGCGAAAGCACTCCTCTCTACTTAAACCATAGTTTAAACAGGCAATACCAGCTTGAAACCTGTTTCCTTATTTTTAATAAGAATGCAAAGTGGCCTTCGACTTTGTGATTACATTAGAAGTTATGACAGCAGTCTCTTTTAGTAATTTGTTTGCTGATGTTCCTATGCAACTAGTTTTCCCCCTTTTTTTGGCTAAGCTATACATTAGCTTCTTAGATAGTAACTTTGAAATTGTTTAGTATGCTTTTTCTGTCTGTTTTGAAGTTTTTCTGCTTTATTAATCTCTTTATTGTAAGATGGAGAAGTAGACCAGCTTCAAAAAAAATGCACTATGTGCAGGCACAAAATTCCACTTTCAAGACTTAGTGTGTGTTTGTCTGTCTAGGAGTTCCTCCTTTGTCACAAAGTCAAAAAGTGTTCAGACAGATTTTCTAAACTTAAGCAGCTGGATCCAAAAAAATGAGACCAAGCAATTCCTTGACTTAGATTCTGAAGGTACCAAGGTTCCAGGAGCATAGGGCCCAAACACCTAGCTTCTCCTCCTCCTCCTCCTGATACAGATCTCTCATGTTCCGATCACTATACATGTTTCTTCAAAGAAACCCTTTTCAAAGAAATTTGCCCTCTTCAATATGTTTCTCAGATGTTCATCGTGTTACCCTGCTGCAGTCATCACACTTGGGTTATCCTGCCATCAGGTGGTCCCGCAGTCGGCCCGAATTCCAAAGTCTTGTTCCGGCGTCTGTTGCTGTCGCTTCTTCCCTGATGTCAGTGTGCCAGGGGTATATAGGAGGCATCCAACGCCATTTTCTTCAGTCTTTCTTGCCGTGCGGTGCCCGAAGCAGAAGCAGTTCGCAAGTGCCGGTCGGCCGACACCTGAGATTTTCGAATCGAGTTTCAGTCCGAAGTCTTCAATAAAGCTAAGTACCCCGTTGGGGAACCTTTTCTTGCCTCAGTCCGATGTCAGAAAAAGTTAACAATTGCATTTCTTGTGGGAAGCAAATACCTCATAAGGACTTCCATTCTTATTGTATTCCTTGCCTAGGCCCAGACCACGACGTCACAGGTTGTCGGTTTTGTGCTAGGTTTAATAAACGAACTATCAAACGCAGTTTTGACTTCGCACGACATTACTTTGGTAGGAAATTTAATTATATCATGCCGTTGGAGCAGCCGACGACCAGCATGCATAAAAAACGCAAGGATAAGGGCAGGCAGCCTAGGAACAAGCCAGATTCCAAGGCCTTTGCTGCTGGGCCTGTCGCCGGTTCTCCGGTTTTCAGTGAGGCGCCTACGCAGCCCCTGACGACTGCAGAATTGGAACCCCAGACAGCTTCGGATCCTGAAGCTTGATTGTACTAGACCGTCGCAGCCATCTTCATTAGGCCCTTCCGACACCGGAGGAGAAGGAGATAGCAGTGCAGTAGAAACACCTTTGGTTGCAGAAGGTGTCTTCAGACCGACTACACTCACCATTAAATCTTATCCCAAGCTTAAAACTCCATTAAAACCTAAAAAGACTGTACATCAGTCTCCAGTTCAAGGCCCCATGCCTAAGAAATAGATGCTTAAAGATTTGATTACCCTAATCAGGGGTTCACATCCACCTCCAGATAAAAGACCAAGACAAGAGGAGGATTTTGGTTCCTCTGACCAGGTTTCAATTTCCTCAGACTCTTCTGAAGAACAGGATTACGCTTTTCCCCCTTATGAAGACTGATGCTGAAGTCTATTCCCTCAGAATTTCCCCCTGAAGACTACTCCTTTAGGGAAACTTTACATACCATGAGGGAACATTTCCACTGGGAAGGCCAGGACTACTCTGATTCTAAGAAAAGGCTCCAAGAGTTCCTTTTACTACCCCAGCACAGACCACTTGCTATCCCTCCAGTTTTAGACATTGTGGATGATGTTTACTTGGAGTCTAGTCTAAATCCAGATTCTCTACCTCCTGCTCCAGCCAAACCAGACAGATACTACAGAGTACCTGACTCACACAAATTCCTTTATAAAAGCCCTGTGGCTGACCCAGAAACAATTTCCCAGGGTCCCAAATGAGCTAAAGCTTCTATGGCTAAAAATCCTGTGCCCTCTGAAAAGGATTCCACAGCCCTAGATAGATTGGGAAAGAAGATATACACCTCAGCTACTCTGGCTATGAGAGCATTAAATTGTCAGTTTCACATGCTGAAATATCAGCAATTCCAATTAAAACAAAAAATGAGCACGCATTCTGAATTCAAGGAAATGCTGGATCTGTTGCATGCAGCTGAACAGGTGGGCAAACATACTTTACAATGTTGATTTCATTCATTGGAAGCTTCCTGTAGAGCAGCTGTTACTGGGTCTGTCATACGTAGACGTGCTTGGTTAAAAAAACAAACCCTACCTGATCATGTTAAAGCAAAATTATTGGATGCACTTTTACAGCAGGATGTATTATTTGGTGTCAAAGCAGAAGAGGTTTTAAAGAAAATGGAGGATAAGGCAAAGTCTATGCAGACCGTCAAGGATTTTTTACAGGTACAACCCCCTCGTTTCAGCAGGAATTAGCCAACAAAAAACTGGTCCTTTCCAACTTCTGACAGATCACAGAGGGGCAAATAAAGATGCCCAGGGGGCAGGGGTCAGTCCCAAGGCCCAACCTCGCCAATGGGGTACTGCTACCCAAAAAGGAGGAGAAGACAGGCCCCAAGCTAGCAGAAGACAAACACAATGACTCAACCCTCAAACTACCAAGCAAATCTCTCTTGGCAGCTCCCTTGGGAGGAAAATTAGCACTTTTTGCAGACAACTGGCACACCATCACAAAAGACAAATGGGTCCTAAACATTGTCTCACAAGGATACAGATTCCACTTTCATACCTTGCCAAGGATAAAAGGAATGCCAAACCTGCCACCAAATCAGTGGGCAGAGGCACAAAAACAAATTACAGCTCTTATGGCCATGAGAGCCATTCAACAGGTACCTACACAGGAGCAAGGACAAGGATTTTACTCAAGACTCTTTCTAGTCTTAAGAAAGGACAAAGCATGGAGACCCATTCTGGATCTTTCAACTCTGAACACATGTCTGCAAGTACCAAAATTCAAGATGCTAACACTACAGCAGCTTCTTCCCATGCTGGGCAAGAATGCTTGGCTAGTAACATTGGACCTCAAGGAGGCATACCTGCATGTCCCTATCAGACAATATTGCAGAAGATACCTCCACTTCATTGCAGGTTCAGCCTATTATCAATTCTCTGCACTGCCCTTTGGCTTATCTACTGCGCCCAGGGTCTACACAAAATGCCTGGCACCAGTAATTGCATACTGCAGACAGAGGAATTCAAATATACCCATACCTGGACGACTGCCTTATTCAAGCAGAAAGCAAGGACATTCTTTTAAAGCATCTGGCATTTGTCAAACACCACCTATGTTGCCTAGGGTACACAGTAAACGAAAAGAAATCAAAACTAGTGCCCTCACAAAACATAATATTCCTGGGTGCCAGCTTGAATACAACGACCCAGATGGCTTATCTCACGCCAGACAAGCAACAACAGCTGACTCAATACTTCAAAATAATGGCAACAAAGACCCAACTCCCTGCAAGAAAAATTCTGCAGGCCTTGGGATTCATGGCATCTTGCATACTACTAATACCATTTGCAAAACTGCATATGAGGAAATTACAATGGTACCTGAAAAGCGTATGGACTCAGCACAGCCACAGCTTGGAAACAATGATACCACTCATTCCCTGCCTACAACAGGAGTTTCTGTGGTGGGCACAGGCATGTCACCTCATCAAGGGTCAGTCTTTCACCTTACCCACAGCCAGGCAAACTATGACAACAGATGCATCAGACTATGCCTAGGGAGCACACATGGCAGGACAGTGCATTCAGGGCAAATGGACTACAGATCAAAGGCATCTGCATATCAGTCAAAAAGAAATGCTAGCGTTACAGAATGCCCTAACAGCTTTCAAGGACCTTTTACACCCAGGACAACTAATAATAAAAGATGGACAACACCACAGTACTGTGGTACATAAATAAGCAAGGGGGCACACATTCCTACCCTCTATGCAGGCAAGCAATGACTATGTGGAACACAGCACTGTCTTACTAAGTTCATCTACAAGCACAATTCCTGCCAGGAAAGAAAAACACATTGGCAGATGACCTAAGCAGAAACATCATGGATTCCCACGAGTGGAAACTAGATCCACAAGTGTTTGCAATGATAACTCATAAATGGGCATGCCCAGACATAGATTTGTTTGCCAACCCCCAAAACTACCAACTTCAAAAATTTTGCACAAGGACATTCCACCCACAAGCTTGGAAAGTGGACACCCTCTCATTCAGGTGGAAAACATTAACAGTGTATGCCTTTCCTCCACTGCTTCTTCTAGCAAAGTTACTGCTAAAAGCCAGATTAGAGGGGCCACGAATGATGCTCATTGCAGCAGACTGGCCACGCCAGCACTGGTATCCAATTCTAAGGAACATGGCCCACGGCCCACCATGGATTTTACCACAAATTCCTCACCTGCTCACCCAGCGAGACAATCAGATTCTACACAGCCAGCTCAAGACGTTAAACCTGGCTGCATGGCAAATTACTTAAACAACCAGCCAACATCCCTGTCCAAAGCTGTTATGGAGGTCATTCTGGAGGCCAGGAGGCCCAGCACCAGGAAAGCCTATTCAGACAAATGGAAAAGATTTTGCGCCTGGAACCAGGCTAAAGGCCAAAATCCCCTTGATCCAAACATTCCTCAGATTCTACAATATTTAACTGAGATGTTGCACAAAGGACTTTCCTTTTCATCTATTAAGATCCACGCCTCAGCAATTTCAGCTCATTACAACACGGATCCTCCTTTATGTTCACATCCACTCCTACGACAGTACCTCAGAGGGGCTAAGAACATAAGACCGCCCAGGAGAGCACCAACACCTACTTGGGATCTCAACTTTGTTCTGGAAAAGCTTACACTGCTGCCCTTTGAACCAGCTGATTTAAAACTTCTTTCATGGAAGACTGCCCTGCTACTAACAGTAACTTAAGCTAGAAGAATCTCAGAGCTACAGGCACTAATGGCAGTGGAGCCTTTCCTTATTGTTCATCAAGACAGAGTCTCTCTACGAACTAACCCTTCCTTTATGCCAAAAGTGGTATCCAGTGTGGCCCTAAACCAAACCATTCATTTGCCAACCTTTTTCCCAAATCCCCAGAACAAAGGAGAAAAACTCCTGCACTCTTTGGACATTCACAGGCAATTACGTTACTACTTGGATAAAACTAAGGCTTTCAGAAAATCTGACCGGCTCTTTGTAGCCTATGCTGCAGGATCACAAGGAAAAGCCATCTCAAAACAGACCATTTCAAAATGGATAGGACATTGCATACGTTTCTGCTACACGCATCATGGGAACCCGGTACCTGCCAACATTAGGTCCCACTCCACCAGGGCTATAGCTACATCAGCAGCCTTTCTCAGGGTAGGTGCCAACCAAGGATATTCTGGAAGCTGCAACTTGGAGTTCAGTGCACAGCTTTACCAAACACTATCAATTACCTCTATATTCTAAGACTAGAGCTGGTTTTGCCACTGCAGTTTTGCAGGGCCTTCTAGCTCCTTCTAACCCTGTTTAACTCCACCACCCATCCTTAGCTTTGGGATTCAACCCAAGTGTGATGACTGCAGCAGGTAACACGATGAACATAGTACAGTTTTGTACCTACCATAAATGTAGATGTTTGAGTGTTCACCCTGCTGCAGTCCATGTTACCCTCCCTCCATCCCCTCTGAATTAGCTGGACTTATCTATACCTTTCTATCCTATACAACCTCTGTGGTGTATTTGCTTGTGCCTGAAGGTATTATTTTATTTTTATATATACATTTTTATATAGCAATAAATATATTGCCTCCCTATTGGGGTCACCTGACATCTGGGGCAAGAAAAACCTGAAGAAAATGACATTGGATGCCTCCTATATACCCCTGGCGCACTGACGTCAGGGAAGAAGCGACAGCAACCGACGCCGAACCAAGACTTTGGAATTCGGGCCGACTGCGGGACCGCCTGACGGCAGGATAACCCAAGTGTGATGACTGCAGCAGGGTGAACACTCGAACATCTACATTTATGGTAGGTACAAAACTGTACTTTCTTTCCATGCTAGCCTTCATGTCTTGCAGTAGTACCCTGGAGGCTGATTTGGATCTTTTGCAGAAGTTCCTAAAGACCCAGATTGAGTTGGGAGTCATTCTATCCTCTTTGGCTCCCGAAATGGTTGGATCTGTCCAAATACCCTTTAGTCTTGCACTGTCTCCAGTCCGCTTTTCAACTGCTGTTACTTAGGAACTACTGTTCCTCCCAGATCTTGTGGTCCAGGGGCTGACTTTTCTTGTTTCTTCAACTCCAGGCATTATTGTTTAAACTAACTTGACTCTGGCTTTGTCAGATCTTAGAGAGACTCAGACATGAGGATTCAGGGTGCCATCTTCTGCTCTGCCAATGATACTGTTGCTGTTGGCTTTGTTGGTGCTGTTGGAAACATTTGCCTTTCAATCCTCTGTGCCGATTCCCTCATTGGGTCCTACAGTCTTCTTTGGTTTGGGTGTCCCTCCAGCAGTGCTCTTTGCTTCTCTGAAGGTGAGGGTTGGATCTGTCCGCTAGACTGCTCTCTTCAGATCCATTGGATGTTGATTTGGCCTTCTAGGTGTTAGGAAGGATAATTTCTTCATCCAAGAGAATCGTTCCATCAGTTAGGGTTCCATTGCATTGCTCTGTTCCAGTCTCTTCCTCTTCTTATCAGGCATCCAATGGACAGAGTCACTCTGTTGCCCTCAAGCCAGCTGCTGAAATGCAGTGTGTGTCCTCTGAGAAGTCAGGTGACACATCCTCTGATCTTCAAGAAATGAGGATAACATCTAGACTCCTCATTGGCGTCTACCTGTAATACTGATCTGGAAGATATAGAAGGATTCTCACAATTCTTTCCAGAAGACTCCTCATTTGGCAAAATCTTGGAGCTGATGCAGCGGAGAGGTGCTTGGTCTGTTGACACCCCCCCTTAGGACAAAAGTATATATTATTCGAGGCCCAGGTGTTCCCGGTAGCCAACCAGTTAATTGACACGGCTACACACACACACACACACACACACACACACACACACACTGAAGGATAAAGCAGCACTGGGCCAGATAACCTTCTGTAGACTCCATTGTTGTGGTAGCAGCCACTAAGAGAAGTACCCAAAGATGAGTAGTACTATTCATTCTTGCAGTAAAAAATCTAGGGAGATGGACAGGGTCAGGAACTGGATGTATGCTGTTGGGTACATTTGCACTTTAGGCCTTGAACTGCATGTATAGATTTCATAGAGATCTGTTTCAGCAGCCATTGTTTTCTCTGAAGAACCCATTGACAGTGGAGTCAAAGAAACCGCTTTAGACCACTCTAACACCGTGTCCAGTATTTCCAACCTCTTCATGCACCTCTTGGCAAATAGAGCAGCTACTGCAGGGTCTAGCATAGGAATGCGATTCGATGCCTGGCTTTGACTATGTGATTTTGCAAGTAATGCATCTGTGAAAGAAAGAAATACAGAAAAGTGTGCAAGATGGTAAGACTCTCTTCTGTCATCAGAGTAGAGTTTGTGGACCCCAATGATCTTATAATAGGAACTTAAAAGAACCTTTTTCTCATGTTTCAAAAGTCTCAACATCAGTTTGATTCACCTTAGGAAAGGAGCGGCCATGGCAGAGGTGACCTCTGCAATGGACACAAGCCCTCAGAATCAGTGATATTGTAGGCCCTTCTCCAACAGGAGACCCCAGAATTCCTGAAGGCCTGCCCAGCTTCTCCAGTCTGGAAATTGTTGTGGGTCATCTCTCCCTCTAACCAGTCTCATGGTATGCCATCACGCAAGACAAATGGGTAAGAGGGTTAATATCCATAGGCTAGAACATACCATTTTTGGAAGCCCCTTTTATGACAAGAGAATGGTTCAAGGTCTTTAAACAGGCTGTGAGGACAGTCTTCACATTAATGACTTTGGGTTGAGGGCAGTTCTGCTAATGTTGCAAGAACTACAGGGCTTGATACCTATCCAAACAAGAAAGCATGACTAGTTTGGTACATCAGCAAGCAAGAGGGAACCGGAGCTTACCTCTTATGTTGAGAAGTTACGAGGGTCTAGCAGTGGCTGATGGCTTACTAACACTTTCTGGTAACAAATCACATCCCACAGGGGGATGCCTTATGACTGGTCCCTCAGTCCAGCTGCAGCCATAAATATATTCAATCGCTGGGGCACTCCCTGCTGTGAGTGTTTTGCCAATCCACTCAATACCAAATGCGGCAGCTGTTTTGCCACAACTAGTCATCTGCAACAACCACCCAGGGACACTGTCTCAGCAGTGACCCTCTGGGCTTCTTTACATATACCCACCCCTTCCCTTGATGTCCAGATTTCTACAGAAAGCCTTGAGGTGCAAGGCAGCAGCTATCCTCATAGCCCCCTTTGGGTCTAAACAGGTTTGGTCTCTCCTTCTACGGCCACATTTGAAGGGGTCTCACTGCCTCCCAGATCCAGTCCCAGATTGGATCCCCTGTCCTTCTGAGGAGCCTCACCCAGACCTACACAGTGTAAGGTTAGCCATTTAGTTTCTCCAATTTCAGTGATGGCTAAATATGAATGTTATTCATAGTCTGTGCAGTAGTGATTCTTCCTGCCATGCAAAAGCCCATGACAGGCCTGATTTCCAGAGTTTTTGCTTCATCTCTGACCAACAGATGTCCAGAGACCGTCTGGATGTCCTGGTTTAAAAGGATATCTGTCAGAGCCATGTTTCACATATGTTCAAAACACTTGCGGTCCTTCAGTCGGTTTGTTTTTTTCCAGAGTGTCTTCTTCCAGTCAACTAAGTACCCAGTCAGGGATTTTCCAATAACTTCATGTTTAAAAAGGTCAACAGTTGTTTGAAGTGTGGAAGCAAATCCTGCATAATGATTTTCACTTTTTATCGGTTCCTTTTGGGGCCTAACCACAGTATCCAATCATCCTGACTGCACAAAATTCTGTGTGAAAAGCCCCAAATGTAGTCAAAGGTGTTAGCTGCCCGTATGGAGTCTGTCTTTGGTTTCCTCAGTGGTGTTGCAACTCATTGGTACTGCAGGGCCTTCGCAAACACCAGCTTCTGTTAGTGTCATTCTGAAGAATTGGAAAGTAAAAAAGACCAAGGACTTTGTTGTTTCCAAGAAAGTTCTAGTGCCCAAGTCGAATAACCCAGGTAAGGCAGCTTTGCAGACCTCTGATTCGGCGACTCCTAGCCCCGAACGGTTTGGCATGACCCCTCGAGAGGACTCCATGGTTTCCAGCCTGCCTGCCTACCATTGTTACCTCAATGCAGCCATCTATCTGGTCTGAGGTCACTCAGCAGACCTCAGCTCTTGACATTCGAGTTGTGGGTATCAAAGGAGGCACCCTGTCTACCTCTGCTAATGAAACCTTAACAGACATTGCAGCTGGACAACTGCAACCTCAGGTTATCCCTTTTGTATGGGCAACTAAACTGAAGCAAACAACTTCCTTTTCTTTGCTCCTGCCTTCAGCCACTTCTTCTCAGGCCAAAGTCCCAAGACGTCCTAAAAATACAGGAATTTATGGTTTTTCATAAAATCCAGAGAGCCCTCCTTCATTTTTGCTACTGAAGCCCCCTCCCCCCAAAAAAAGAAGCAAGGAGGTGACCTTTCAGGAAAATTCAAACTCATCAAGGTCAGAAGGTGAGGAGCTCTGCTTCTCTGGGCATTGGGCATCACAAAATTGTCCATATTTAAACTCTGATGATGCCCTCTCTTCTGCCTTTCCCCAGAAGACCTTTCTTTCAGGGATACTCTTCATAGAATGGAGGAGGCTGTTAATTGGGAAAACACAGTTCTCACACGCTCATACTTCATTACATGGGACTGCTATGTTTATAGTACTGGATGATGTTTTTAAAGACCGTTATTTACATCTTGATTTACCACCTGTTCTTAGGAAGCCAGACAAGTTTCACAGAGTGCTTGACTTACTAGCACCTTTACAAAAATCCCAAAGCTGAACCCTCCGTAGTCTCCTGAATCCTTAAAATGTGTACCTAGGGGACCAACTTAGACATACCCTACCTAATGATAGGGAAAATAGAGAATTAGATTTGAGCAAAAAGCTTATACCTCTGCCACCATTGCACTGAAAGCGTTAAATTGCCAGTTCCATATGCTAAAGTACCTTGAATCTCTTGGGGCAAAATTCTAGCTAGGGAAGATTCTATTGTGGATAGAACTGTATCAAAGGAAATTCAGGAGACAGCAAGAGAATCTTTATAAGTACTTAACAAGATACTCCCTAAAATTGGTAATGACACCTTAGATGCATCATGCAGAGCAGCTGTTCCAGGTTCTGGCATCCACAGACATGCATGGCTCAGGACCCAACCCCTGTCAGATAATGTCAAGGCTGAGCTACTGGATGTTCCACTAATCAAAGAATTCCTTTTCGGACCTCTGGCTGAACTGGTTTTTGAGAAGCTGGATAAGCAAGGAAAGGAAATAAAAACTGTGAAGGAATTTTATCTGTCTCCTATACCAAGGTACAGGAGGAATTACGCTTCAAAACCTTGGCCTGTCCCCCTAGGCAAGAAAAGGGGATATCTCCCTGTGGTAAGAGATTCTGATAATCCAGGAGGTGGCAACCAGAAGAGTCTCAGAGCAGGGAGTTCCAAAGATCCCACCCAGCTCAGAGACCAACTGTCACTTTTTAACCCCAGTCTCCTTTACCCCTACCCACCCTCCCCTTTAAACAGCTGGAGAGTCATCACCCAGGACCAGTGAGTCCTCAACGTCATAGAAAAGGGGAACTACATCCAGTTCAGAGAAATCCAACCCTTCATGGGCATTCCAAAACCACCAAAAAACCAAGAAAACCTCTTACCGCGTATCCATTGGGAATTACTTCACCAAGGATCCATTCAGCCTGTTCCTTCAGGTCAGGAGAGGAATTCCTTCTACTCACGGATATTTCTAGTTCGAAGAAAGGAGGGCACCTAGAGGCCCATCCCTGACCTTTCAAAACTAAACAAGCTTCTGTGTATTACAAAACAAAGCCACCGCAAGTACGGCAAATGCAATGGCCCAAAAGAAGAAACCAAAATTCAACAAAAATAGGCCAAAACCTTTTAATGAAAACAGTGATTCACTGATGAAGGCTTGTATGCCAAAACCAGTTTGAATAGCTCATTTGAATTTATTTCAGTTTATATTATTTGGACTGTTAATTAAAAGCTTTTGGCTCCACATTAATAGTGCTGGCCGATTTTTGTTGAATTCAAGATGTTTATCGTGTTATACTGCTGCAGTCATCACACTTGGGTTATCCTGCCATCAGGCGGTCCCGCAGTCGGCCGAATCCTAAGGTCTTGGTCCGGCGTCGCTTCTTCCCTGACGTCAGTGCGACAGGGGTATAAAAGAGGCAGCCAACGCCATTTTATTCAGTCTTTCTTGCCGCGCGGTGCCCGAAGCAGAAACAGTTCGCAAGTGCTGGTCGGCTAGCTCCTGAGATTTTCGAATTGAATTTCAGCCCAAAGTCTTCTCTAAAGCGAAGTACCCCGTTGGGGAAACTTTTCTTGCCTCAGACCGATGTCAGACAAAGTTAATAATTGCATTTCTTGTGGGAAGCCATACCTCATAAGGATTTTCATTCTTATTGTATTCCTTGCCTAGGCCCAGACCACGTCTTCTCTGGTTGTCAGTTTTTAGCTAGGTTCAACAAACGTACAATCAAGCGTCGGGCGGATTTCGCCCGACATTATTTTGGCAGAAAATTTAACTATAGCATGTCGTCAGTACAACCGACATCAGTAATGACTAAAAAACGCAAGGATAAGGACAGGCAACCAAGGCCAAGACCAGATACCGAGGCCTCAGCAAGGCCTGCTGCCGGTTCTCCGGTTTTTAGCGAGGCGCCTACGCAGCCCCTGACTACCGCTGATTTAGAAATTCTGACGGCCTCCCAGTTCGAATCAGCTGGGCCTTAGGAGCCAGTTCCATCTCACCCCTCGGACGCCAACCCTGACGGCGATCCGGAGATTTTGTACAGGCCGCCTGTTTCTGAAGTTGTCTTCAAACCGACAGCTATCTCTATTAAGTCTTATGCTAAACTTAAAGCTCCCTTAAAAGTTAGGAAACCGGGTCCACAGACCCCCCCCCACAGGCCCCTAAGCCTAAAAAAACAGATGCTTAAGATGGCTGAGGATTTAATTACCCTTATCAGGGGTTCCCAACCCCCTCCTGACAAAAGTCCTAGACTGGAAGAAGATTATCCTTCCTCTGACCAGTCATCCATTTCCTCAGCTAACTCTGAGGACCAGGATTATTCCTTCCCTCCTTATGAAGATTCGGATGCTGAAGAGTCCATTCCCCCCCCCCCCCCCCCGAAGACTACTCTTTTGGGGAAACTTTACACACCATGAGGGAACACTTCCACTGGGAAGGCCAAGATTACTCTGACTCTAAGAAAAGACTCTCTGAGTTTCTTCTTCCTCCACAGCATAGACCCCTTGCAATTCCTCCAGTTTTAGACATTTTGGATGATGATTACTCCGAATCTAGTCAAAACCCAGACTCCTTACCTCCTGCACCAGCTAAACCAGACAGATACTACCGAGTTCCTGATTCTCATAAGTTTCTATATAAAAGCCCTGTTGCAGACCCCAAAACCCTTTCCCAGGGTCACAAAGGGGTTAAGGCCTCTACTGCTAAGAATCCACTACCTTCTGAAAGGGATTCCAGAGCATTAGAAAGATGGGGGAAGAAAGTATACACGTCTGCCACTTTGGCCATGAGGGCCTTAAACTGCCAGTTCCACATAATAAAATACCAGCAGTACTTGATTACACAGTTAAAGCAGAAAATGATCCCTCAGACAGATCAACCTGATTTCAAAGAGATGCAGGATTTGCTGCATGCAGCAGAACAGGTGGGAAAGCATACCTTACAGTGTGGTTTTGATTCATTGGAAGCCTCATGTAGAGCAGCTGTCACAGGAAGTGTAATTCGTAGACATGCTTGGCTAAAAGAGCAAGCCTTACCAGAACATGTCAAAGCAAAGTTATTGGATGCTATATTGCAGAAAGATGTGTTGTTTGGTATCAAAGTAGAGGAAGTCTTAAAGAAAATGGAAGAAAAGGCAAAATCTATGCAGACAGTTAAAGATTTTTTACAGGTACAACCTCCTCATTTCAGCAGAAACTGGCCATCAAAAAACTGGTCCTTTCCTGCATCAGACAGACACCAAAGGGGTAGGTACAGATGCCCAAGGGGCAGAGGCGAGCCACAAGGTTCTTTCAGACCTAGACAATGGCATACAACAACTCAAAGAGGTGGAGATGAAAGATCTCAACCTTTCAGGAAACAAACACGACGTCCCTCTTCGCCTGCAAAAGAAAAATTGCCCTGGCAGCACCTTTGGGAGGAAGACTGGCTCTATTTCCACAAAATTGGTGCATCATAACAAAGGACAAATGGGTTCTGGATATTACTACCCGAGGCTACAGATTTCATTTTCACACTTTACCACGGATGAGAGGCATGCCAAATCTGCCTCCAAACCAATGAGCAGAGGCACAGACGCAAATTTCAGCTCTCATGGATATGAAAGCAATTCAAAAGGTACCTACAAAGGAGCAAGGTCAGGGTTTTTACTCAAGACTATTTCTAGTACCAAGAAAGGACAAAGCCTGGAGACCCATTTTAGACCTCTCACTCCTAAACACATACCTGGAGGTACCCAAATTCATAATGCTCACACTACAGCAGCTTCTTCCCATGCTGGGCAAGGAGTCTTGGCTGGTAACGTTGGACCTCAAAGAGGCATACCTGCATGTCCCTATCAGACAAGATTGCAGAAGATACCTCAGATTTTTGGCAGGTACAACGCATTATCAATTCTCTGCATTGCTCTTTGGCTTATCTACTGCGTCCAGAGTATTTACGAAATGCCTGGCATCAGTAAATGCATACTGCAGACAACGAGGAATACAAATTTATCCATATCTGGACGACTGCCTGATCCAAGCGGACAGCAAGGACATTCTATTACAGCATCTGGCATTTGTAACAAAGCTGCTAAGTTACCTAGGGTACACAGTAAACAAAAAGAAGTCAAAACTGATACCCTCACAAGACATAATATTCCTGGGTGCCAGCTTAAATACAACGGCCCGCATGGCTTATCTCACGCCAGACAAACAAAAACAACTGACTCAATACTTCAAAAGAATGGCAACTTTTACCCAGCTCACTGCAAGGAAAATCCTGCAGGCATTTGGGTTCATGGCATCCTGCATTCAACTAATTCCACATGCAAAGCTGCATATGAGGAAATTACAATGGTACCTGAAAAGTGCATGGACTCAACACAGGCACAGCCTCGAAACAAGTATACCTCTCATTCCCTGCCTTCAAAAAGAGTTCCTATGGTGGGCTCAAGCATGTCAAATAAACAAGGGTCTTCCTTTTGTCTTACCTCCAGCAAACCAAACTATGACAACAGATTCTTCAGACTACACTTGGGGAGCACACATGGCAGGACAGTGCATACAGGGCAAATGGTCTGCAAAACAAATGCATCTACACATCAACCAAAAGGAGATGCTAGCCATGCAAAATGCACTGACAGCCTTCAAACACCTCTTGCATCCAGGACAACAACTAATAAGGACAGACAATACCACAGTTATGTGGTACATAAACAAACAGGGAGGAACACACTCCTACCCTTTATGCAGACAGGCAATGACCTTGTGGAACACAGCATTGACTTACCAAGTACAACTGCAAGCACAATTCCTGCCAGGAAAGGAAAACATATTGGCAGACGAATTAAGCAGAAATATGGCAGATCCTCACGAGTGGAGACTACACCCACAAGTATTTCCAATGATAACTCAAAGGTGGGGACGCCCAGACATAGATCTATTTGCCTCCCCCAACAATTGCCAACTACAGAAATTTTGCACAAGGACTTATCATTCCCTAGCCTGGAAAGTGGACGCCCTATCATTCAGTTGGACAGCATTGACACTCTATGCCTTCCCACCACTACCTCTATTGACCAAGGTATTACTGAAAGTCAGATTAGAGAGACCACAAATGATCCTCATTGCTCCGGACTGGCCACGTCAGCACTGGTACCCATTACTAAGGAACTTGACTCGCAGCCCTCCATGGATCTTACCTCAATTCCCACTTCTGTTGACTCAAGAAAACTCTCAGATCGTTCACAGTCAGCTCAGGACTTTAAATTTAGCTGCATGGAGAATACCTTGAATTATCAATCAACACTTCTCTCAAAGGACGTCCTGAATGTCATTTTGGAGGCCAGGAGGCCCAGCACCAGAAAAACTTGCTCAGACAAATGGAAAAGATTTTGTGCATGGAACCAGGCTAAAAGCCAAAATTCTGGGATACCAGACATTCCTCAAATACTGCAATACTTAACTGAGATGCTACACAAAGGCCTTTCTTTCTCATCCATTAAGATCCATGCTTCAGCCAATTCAGCTCAATATAATACGGATCCTCCCATATTCTCACACCCTTTACTAAGGCAGTTTCTCAGAGGGGCTAAGAATATAAGACCCCCCCAGAAAACCCCCAACGCCAGCTTGGGACCTCAACTTCATTTTAGAAAAATTAACACTGCCTCCTTTCGAACCAGCCTTCTCAGCAGAACTACAATACTTGTTATGGAAAACAGCTCTGTTGCTGGCTATCACCTCAGCACGCAGGGTCTCAGAACTACAGGCACTCATGGCAGTGGAACCTTTCATCATTTTCCATCAGGACAGAGTATCTTTACGAACTAACCCTACCTTTATGCCAAAGGTAGTATCCAGTGTGGCTTTGAATCAGACCATTCATTTACCCACCTTTTATCCAAACCCCCAGAATAAAGGAGAAAAACTCCTTCACTCTTTGGACATTCACAGACAGCTACATTACTATTTGGATAAGACAAAGACCTTCAGAAAAACTGACCAACTCTTTGTATCCTATGCTGCAGGTTCACAAGGAAAGGCTATTTCAGAACAGACCATCTCCAAATGGATAGCACATTGTATCCGCTTTTGCTACTTGCACCATGGGAAAGCAGTGCCTGTTAATATTAGGTCCCATTCTACCAGGGCTACAGCAACCTCAGCAGCCTTTCTCAGGGGGGTTCCAACCAAGGACATTCTGGAGGCAGCTACTTGGAGTTCAGTGCACACCTTTACCAAGCACTACCACCTTCCATTATACTCAAAAACTAAAGCTGGTTTTGTCACTGCAGTTCTGCGGGGCATCCTAGCTTCACCTAACCCAGTTTAGTACCAGCCTCCCATCCATAGCTTTGGGATTCAACCCAAGTGTGATGACTGCAGCAGTATAACACGATGAACATAGTACAGTTTTGTACCTACCATAAATGTAGATGTTCTAGTGTATATACTGCTGCAGTCCAGGTTACCCTCCCACCGTCCCCTCTACATACCAGGGTGTTAGTTATAACTCCATGTACATCAATCAATTGGATGCATGTCTATATGGTGTATTTGCTAACAGCTAGTACTATTGTTTATCTAATAGGGTATTTTTGCATAGTTATTTGTATTGCCTTCCTAGTTGGGGGCACCTGACATCTGGGGCAAGAAAAACTGAAGAAAATGGCGTTGGCTGCCTCTTTTATACCCCTGTTGCACTGACGTCAGGGAAGAAGCGACGACAACCGACGCCGGACCAAGACTTTGGGATTCGGCCAACTGCGGAACCGCCTGACGGCAGGATAACCCAAGTGTGATGACTGCAGCAGTATATACACTCGAACATCTACATTTATGGTAGGTACAAAACTGTACTTTTCTCTGTATCCCAAAGTTCAAAATGCTTACTTTGCAAAAATGACTTCCTATGATCTTCCAAGATGCCTTCATGGTCACTCTAGACCTAAAAGATGCTTGCCTACATGTCCACGGAATCTCAAAAAAATATCCCATACTTGTAGCAACAGGCTCTTGCTGCCATTTCACTGCATTACCATTTGAGTTGTTTACTGCTGCCAGAGTTTTCACAAAATGGTTAGCAACTCTGATAGCACATTGCAGAACTCTTGGAGTTTGTATTTACCCCTACTTGGACGACTGTCTCATTCAAGGGAAAATCTGCAACAGACACCCTAGACACAGTTTACAAATCTAAAAGGATGGCGAAAGCCAAACACACTCTGGCTAGGCTTATAAATACCCTAGGGCAGATAGCCTAGTATCAACCTATGAACTTTGCATATCACAGTAGGCTGCTTTCAGAAGGTAGGTCTCACCTTAAATCTTCAAAAGTCTCAAACTCTTCCTCACACAAGGATCCTCTTTTTGGAAGTCCTCATAGATTTTCCCAACAGAAAGACTTCCTTCCCTAAGACAAGAAGTCTTTCCTGATTAATTACCTGACCAGCCTGTTTCCAAAATAAAGTATCACAGCAAGGGAAATTCTGAGGATTCTGGGATACATGGTAATCCTGAATTTCATGATACCACTTGCGAAGTTAAACAGGAGAAAACTTCAGTGTTTTGTAAGAAATGCTTGGAAACAGTATTCTCACCTTTGAACGCCTATGGTGAAAGAACACCATCCTGCAAAACACCAGGGCAGATTTGTCTGAACTATATAAGTGGACAAGACCATTACCATAGACAGTTCAGACATAGCTTGGCAGTGACACAAGTTCCCTGAAAGTGCAGGGCATTTGGGCACCACAGCAAAGAAAAATGCATATAAATCAGAAGGAGCTACTGGCAGTCTACCTGGCCGTAAAGGCTCTTCAGCAGAATGTCTAAGCCCAGGGACCTTTAATATCTGAACAGACAACACTACAGTTTAGTGTACATAAGCAAGCAAGGTGGGTGCGCTTTCCCTACCCTTTGTGGAGCCTCACAGAGAAGATATGGATACTGGCTGAAGACTAGGGCTAACTCTTTTAGCATTGTATATTCTGGGTCAAAGCAATACAGTGGCAGATTCTATAAGAAGGGATATTCTGTACCCCAGCAAATGAATGCTGAAGAGAGAAGTGTTTCTGGACCTGACTCTGCATTGGCAGTTGCCTTCACTAGACCTGTTTGCCTCTCACCAGAACAAACAACTACAGAAGTTCTGCTCCAGAATTCAACAGATGGGGACTTGGAAAATGGATACCTTTTTTTTTTTCACATGGACAGACTTGTATGTGCATTCTTATGCTTGCCTCTGATTCCACAAGGTACTGATAAAATTCAGGACAGACAGAACCAGAATGATCCTAGTGACCTCCTCCAAGCCAAAATAGCACCGGTTCTCTCTTATCTTGACCCTGAGAGAGAAGATTCCATACCCTACCACAGGAAGTAGATCTCCTCAGCAAAGCCAGGAGATCTTTCTTCCATTCTCACCTAGCCGCACTCATGTTAGCCTGGAAATTGGATCATTTGCAAGCTTCTGCATTTGGAGGAAGACCCCAGAATCAGGATTGTAGCATTGATCTACTCGAACATCTACAATTATGGTAAGTGGGACATAACTCTACTTTCTGCTCCTAATGACATTATGAAAATTTTACCTCTCTCTCACTCTCAAAATGCTTCCACTCAAAAGATCAATTGCAGCAAGTGGAAAAAAATTGTCTGGGGCTTGCCCATAAAATTTTGACCTTTTTTCAGAACCTGTAGCAGACACACTGAACTTTCTTGCATGTGTCCAATTCATGGTCTAGCTTCTACGTTAACAAGGTGTAATTAGCTGCTGTTTTGATCTGTCCCATTGCATTTCTGGAATATTTTGTATCCTCTCACAAGCTGTGCAAGGCTTTTCTAAAAGACACCTTTCTATTAAGAGTGACCACTAAAGATCTTGGCTCCTCCTTGATATATGAATTTTGTCTGAGTGGCCCTTACAAAACCACATCCAGCATTGTCAGCAGAGCTTTAAATCAGTGTCTTGGTAGAAAATTTTTCTTAGTCATCACCTCAGCAGGAAGGATTTCCAAGCTCTACATTTGATCCTTCTCTCTCCCTTGTTTGATTTTTCATCAGAACAGAGTAGGTTTAAGGACAAATCCTTCCTCTTATCGCCACGGTTGCTTCTGAGACAAATGCTTCACAACCTATTCATCTACCAGTCATCCTTCCAAATTGTGTAAACCAAGGAGAGTACTGGAGGTTCATAGATAATTACGCTTCTACCTTTGCAGAACAGAATCATTCATAAAGGATGTGCCAGTTTTCTTTTCATTTGCTCAATACAGATTGGGAGAAAAAGATGTCCAAGGTATCACTTTCGATGGTTATCAGTCTGCATTACATTAATTTGTACACTTTCTGGTAAACCAGGAGTTCATTCTACAAGAGCCATGAAAATTTCTACAGTCTTTTTCAGAGCCTATTCACTATAATGCCACCTGGTCATCCAAGCATACCTTTATTAAGCATTATAAGTTAGAATGTACTTCCAGGGCTTGAGCATCCTCCGGTGCCACCATACTGAAGGGTCTCTCTTGTCATGATGGTACCCAGGGTTTCTGTAGCTGATCGGAAAGACTGAATGAATAGGATGTGAGAGTTATGTATTTGCCATAATGCTAGATCCTTTCATTTCAGTCCATCTGATAATGACAGCCCTCCCACCTTTCCCCCTTCCATGCTTGTAAGGTCTGTGCAATCTGAAAGCTATACTTCATTGGAGTTAAAGGTACCACAGTTTAGTGGCATCTGTGTCTCAAGGCAACAAACTAGATTTTCACTAATTATGTAGAGGGGAGCATTATAGAAAGGGAAGTTCTTAGAGGAGCTTCAGGCTGGAACAGTTGCTAAATCAGATCCAGCAAGTGGCTTGAGAACCCACGTATTGTATTGGACAGATTGAAATTAAAGGATTTATTATTAAGGTTAAGGTACATAACTTAGTTTTCTGAAGATTCCCTGTATAATTAACTGGAAAATTATTTTGAGGTACCTAATTCAGATTCTGAGGAGAGTGTTACTTCTGGGAGTCCTTTGGAAGAGGTTTCTTTTTCTGAAACTATGTCTAGGATGAACCAGTTTCAGTGGGAACATAGTGATACTCCAGTATCCTTGAAGAAGTATTATGAATTGTTTCAAATGGAATTTCTTTAACCCATTCCTGGTCTTCTGTACATTCAGCATTGGAGGATGTTTTTATTACAGCCTGTAACATTCCTAGCCTGCAGCCCCTAAGAAGGAAAATAGTTTGCATAAAGTGTCTGTCTTAAAAATTTCTAATCCTAGATCCTGACCTTAAAGTAATTTATTTGGTTAAATCCTGCTTTTGCTAAAATTTGGTAAATAGTAATCCCTTCTGATAAGGAAAGGAAAGCCTTTGTTAGATTCAGGGGACAAGTGTATTCTGCCACACTTATTTTTAGAATTCTTAATTCATAGGCTTACATGCTAGTTTTTGTTTGCCTCTTTTTACAATAAGTGGAGTATTACAGCCACTTTGTTTTTTTTTTCCCTCAGAAGAGGACAATCTGCAGTGAATTTATTATTTTTCTTAAGTCATCAAACATTCTGACATGTGCTTATGATTCAGCTGGTGCTACTGCAACTGTTATGAATGAGAAGGTTTGTATAGATGTTCTTCATGTTTCACTGTTGCAGTCATTACATTTGGGTAATCTGCTGGCAGGTTGCCCTCAGTCGGCCTGAATAACAAAGTCTTGAGTCCTGCGTTGGTTGCTGTCTCCTCTTCCATGACGTCAGGTCGTCAGGGGTATAGAACATGCAGCCGACACCATTTTATTCAGTCTTTCTTGCTGCGAGGTGCCCGAAGCAGAAGCAGTTCGCAAGTGCCGGTTGGCCGACTCCTGAAAGTTTTCGTATTCGAGTTTCAGAACCGAAGTCTTCAAACTAAAGCTAAGTATACCCCGTTGGGGAAACGTTTTCTTGCTCCTTACCGATGTCAGTAAAAATTAATAATTGCATTACTTGTGGGAAGCAAATACCTGATAAGGATTTTCATTTGTACTGTATTCCTTGCCTAGGCCCTGATCACAACGTGCCTTGCTGTCGGTTTTATGCTAGATTTAACCAACGCACTATTAAGTGTCTGTATATTTTTGCTTCTAAATATTTTGGTTCAAGATTTAATTATCCTGAAATGTCGTCGGTTAGCAATCCGACTACCGGAGTTCATAAAAAACGCAAAGAAAAAGACAGAGACAGACCAACGAGGTCCAAAACCGGCAAAGCTTCTCCTATGCCAGTCGCCGGTACTCAGTGAGGCGCTTTCACAGCCCCTGATACCCGCTACTTTTGAGTCGCAGACCTCTACCGAGACCCATTCGGAGACCCATATGCTGCGAGATTCTCAGAGTATTGAACCCCGCGGATGTCTCTCCCTCGGATGGGTCTGGAGTCGCTGAGCAGGCACCGGCTTCTGAGGGTGTTTTCAGGCCTCAACATTTTTATATTAAACCGATGCCAGCAACAAAAGCAAGGTCAAAAACAACTTCTGTGTCTAAAAAACTGATGCATGAGCCACGTGCTCAGGCCCCTATGCCTAAAAAACAGATGATCAAAATGGCTGAGGATTTAATTACCTTGATCAGGGGTTCCCAACCCCCCCCCCCCTGCTAAGAGGCCTAGGCAAGGCACTGATTATGAATCTTCAGATCATGTTTCCATTTCATCTGATTCCTCTTCAGATCAGGAATTTTCTATTCCACAATATGAGGATTCTGATGCAGAGGAATCCATCCCATCTGCATCTCCTCCTGAGGATTACTCGTTTGGGAGAGACTTTGCATACTTTAAGGGAACATTTTCACTGGGAGAGTCAGGACTTCTCTGAATCAGAAATGAGGCTTAGGGATTTCCTTCTTCCTTAGCATAGGCCTTTGGCAATACCTCCTGTATTAGACATTGTTGATAAATGATAATGTGTTCTCGGAATCGAGCATGGCTCCTGATTCCCTGCCTCTGGCTTCTAGTAAGCCAGACAGATATTACAGGGTTCCTGACTCCCACAAATTTCTTTTCAAAAATCCTGCTGCTGATCCTGAGACTATTTCACAGGGTCCCAAGGGTGTAAAGGCCTCTAAAGCCAAAAATCCTACTCCTTCTGATAGAGATTCCAGGGCACTGGATAGATGGGATCAGAAGGTTTATATGTCTGCAACCTTGGCAATCAGGGCTTTAAACTGCCAGTTTCATATGCTTAAATATCAACAGCATTTTATGGGCTTACTGAAACAGAAAATGATGTTGAGTTCTGATTGTGTGGAAAATAGAGTTACAGGAATTATTGCATTCAGCAGAACAGGTTGGAAAGCATACTTTGCATTGTGGTTTTGATTCCTTGGAGGCCTCTTGTAGGGCCTGCCATTACTGGATCTGTGACTAGAAGGCATGCCTGGCTCAAGGAGCAAAATCTGCCTGATCATGTTAAAGCTAAATTGTTGGATGCCCCTTTGCAGCATGATACTCTGTTTGGTAATAAGGCAGAAGAGGTTTTAAAGAAAATGGAAGATTAAGCTAAATCTATGCAAACTGTAAAAGATTTCTTGCAAGTGCAGCCACCCAGGTTCAGTAGGCACTGGCCTACTAAAAATTGGTCCTTTCCTGTGTCCAACAGAGCCACTCAGGGCAAATCCAGGTGCTCAAAAGGCTCCAGATACCGATCACAGGGTTCTTACAAGTCAAAGCAGTGGGGTGCCTCCACCTCCAAATCTGGAGGAAACAAAGCACAACCCTACAGTATGCAGTCTCAATGACTTTCCTCTGCCATCACCAAGGACTTATCTTTTGCAGCCCCCTTGGGGGGAAACTAGCACTTCATGCTCAAAATTGGCAGTTAATTACCCAGGACAAGTGGGTATTAAACATGGTATCCCAGGGGTACAGATTTCATTTCCGTACTTTGCCAATTTCAAACGGATGGCCGGATCTGCCACAAAACCAGTTGGCAGAGGCCCAGAAACAAGTCAGGTCCCTCATGGATATGGGGGCCATTCAACTGGTTTCAGAAAAGGAAAAAGGACAAGGTTTTTATTCAAGAGTTTTCCTGGTACCCAGAAAAGACGATTCATGGCATCCAATACTGGACTTGTCGATTCTGAACACGTTCCTGGACATTCCAAAATTCAAAATGCTGACTTTACAACAGCTACTGCCTATGCTAGGCAGGAATGCTTGGTTAGTAACTCTAGACTTAAAAGAGACATATCCCAATAAGGGAATCATGCAGAAGATACCTCCGCTTCAAAGCAGGTTTTTTGCATTACCAATTCTCTGCATTGCCCTTTGGTTTATCTACTGCACCCAGGGTCTTTACAAAGTGCCTGGCACCAGTAATCGCATTCTGCAGACAAAGAAGCATTCAAATTTATCCTTATCTGTACGATTGTCTCATTCAAGCAGAGGACAAGGAAACTCTTCTTCAACATCTGGCATATGTTAAAAGGCTTCTAGCATGCCTAGGGTACACCATAAACGAAAATAAATCACAACTGGTACCCTCTCAAATAATTACATTCCTGTGTGCAAGTTTGAATACAACTGCCCAGATGGCCTACCTGACGCCAGACAAACAAAGGCAACTGACAACATACTTCAAACAAATGGCAACAAAAATCCAGTTATCTGCAAGACAAATTCTGCAGGCTTTGGGGTTCATGGCATCCTGCATTCTACTAATTCCATATGCGAGACTGCATATGAGGAAACTTCAATGGTACCTAAAAAGTTTATGGAGTCAACATTGTCACAGCCTGGAAACAATGATTCCTCTCATTCCCTGCCTACAACAGGAGTTTCTTTGGTGGGCAGAGGCATGTCACCAAAACAAGGGACTGTCATTCACTCTACCCCCTGCCAACCAAACCCTAACTACAGATGCATCAGACTATGCTTGGGGGAGCCCACCTGACAGGGAGATGCATTCAGGGCAAATGGAGCCCAAACCAAATGCATCTGCATAGCAACCAGAAAGAGATGCTAGCTGTTCAGAATGCTCTGACAGCCTTCAAGGACTTACTTCATCCAGGACAACTACTGATAAAGATGGACAACACCACAGTTATGTGGTAAATAAACAAGCAGGGGGGGTACGCATTCCTACACCCTTTGCAGACTAGCCATGGTTTTGTGGAACACAGCCTTGACTTACCAAGTACATCTTCAAGCTCAATTCCTGCCAGGAAAGCAAAATACTCTGGCAGACAACCTAAGCAGAAATCTTATGGACCCGCACAAATGTAAACTGGATCCACAAATCTTCAGCATGTTAACACAGAAATGGGGGACCCCAGACATAGATCTATTTGCTCTCCCCAAAATTATCAGTTGGACAAATTCTGCACAAGAACTCATCACAAAAAAGCATGGAAAGTGGATGCTCTATCCTTCAGCTGGAAAAACCTGTCAGTCTATGCCTTTCCCACTCTGCCTCTACTCTCCAAGGTCTTACTAAAAGTCAGACAGGAAAAACCAAAAATGATTCTAATTGCTCCGGACTGGTCCCGCCAGCACTGGTACCCACTTCTAAGGAATATGTCTCTCCTTCCTCCATGGTACTTGCCTCAAATAACTCATCTGCTGTCTCAGCATAACTACCAAATTCTGCACAGTCCGCTCCAAACTCTGAATCTTGCAGCATGGCTTTTCAAATAATTATTCAAACAACACATCTCAGTAAATCTGTGATGGATGTCATTTTGGAAGCCAGAAGGCCTAATCCTAGAAAATCTTATGCTGATAAATGGAAGAGTTTCTCTGCTTGGAACCAAGCACAAGGAATAGGCACAGCAAAGCCCGATATTCTTCAGATTTTACAGTATTTGACTGAGATGCTTGACAAGGGCCTATCTTTTTCTTCAATAAAAATCCATGCGTCTGCCATCTCAGCTCATTACAACACAGAGCCTCCCCTCTTTTCTCATCCTCTGCTTAAACAGCATCTTAGAGGGGCCAAAAATTTAAGGTCTCCCAGAAGAGCACCAACTCCTGCATGGGACCTCAATTTTGTGCTGGAAAAACTCACCTTGCCTTCTTTTGAACCAACAGCTACTGCGGATTTAAAAGTTCTATCTTGGAAAACAGCTTTTCTTTTGGCAGTCACTTCAGCAAGAAGGGTTTCAGAACTACACGCTCTCATGGCAGTGGAGCCTTTTATTATATTTTAACCGGATAGGGTGTCCCTCAGGACCAATCCTTCTTTTATGCCTAAGGTGGTATCCAGTGTGGTTCTTAACCAGACCATTCACCTGCAGCCATTTTACCCAAATCCGCAGAACAAGGGGGAGCGGATTTTGCATTCATTGGATGTACACAGACAACTAAGATTCTGCCTAAACAGGACCAAATCTCTAAGAAAGTCTGAGCAACTACTGGTAGCATTTGCTGCAGGGTCAGAGGGGAAGGCTATATCAAAGCAGACTATTTCTAAATGGATAAGCCACTGCATTTGTTTCTGCTATTTGCACCATGGTAAACCTGTGCCCAAGGGGATCAGATCACATTCCACCAGGGCTGCCTCTACTTCAGCAGCTTTTCTCAGAGGGGTCCCAGCCAAAGGTATTCTAGAAGCTGCTACTTGGAGCTCTGTTCATACCTTCACAAAACATTATTTACCTCTCTTCTCCAAAACCAGGGCAGGCTTTGCCACTGCAGTCCTGTAGGGCCTTTTAGCCGCTCCTAATGCTGTTTAGTTCCATCCTCCCATCCATAGCTTTGAGATTCTACCCAAATGTAATGACTGCAACAGTGAAACACGAAGAACATAGTACAGTTGTGTACACTTACCATAAATGTAGATGTTCGAGTGTATTCACTGTTGAAGTCCAGGTTACCCACCCGCCATCCCCCTTTCTATACCTTTTCTTTCCTTCACTATACTCAAAAGCCTTTGTGGTGTATTTGCTTTTAGCTGAAGGTAAAGTTTGTGTTTCTAAAAGTGAATTTATATGTTTACTGTTTATTTATATATATATATATATATATATATATATATATATATATATATATATATATATATGTGTGTTTGCTCCCCATTTGGGTGGCACCTGACATCTGTAGCAAGAAAAACTGAATAAAATGGCGTCGGCTGCATGTTTTATACCCCTGACGACCTGACGTCATGGAAGAGGAGACAGCAACCGACGTAGGACCCAAGACTTTGTTATTCAGGCCGACTCAGGGCAACCTGCCAGCAGATTACCCAAATGTAATGACTACAACAGTGAATACACTCGAACATCTACATTTATGGTAAGTGTACACAACTGTACTTTATATGCTCAAAGGTTATCTGAGGATGCTAAAGCTGAAATTTTGAATTCTGCTTTAGACAGGGATGTTGTTTTGGACCGTCTACTGCTGAGGTCCTGAAAAAGTATAGGAGACAGGAGAAACTAATTCAGGTTTGACTCAGAATTTTCAGCCTTCCCTCTCTAATTTTGTTAAAGGTTTTACAATTACCTCAGTACCTTTGTGTTAAAAAAAACAGCGTAAGCAGACGAAACAAACTTCCGGCAAAAAATCAAAATACAATAGTAAGGAGACCCTAAAAAGAAAGGAAGAGACTTCCATCCAACAAGTCTGAATGACTATCTGCAAATGATACCCCCCCCCCCCCAATTCTGGCAAGTCTGTAAATGTGTCTCAGAATCTGGCTCTTAGTATTTCTCTCTTGAAACAGATAATCTCAGGGAAATGGATTCTGTTGATGCAGGAGTACATTTGGCAGTGGTACTCGCTCCTTTCTTTTCAGGGTATTACTCCTCGTCCTCCAGATCAAATTTTTCCCCTGTCCTCCTGTCGTTCAACATCTGCTGACTCTTAGAGTAATAGAAGCTGCCCCTCTTTGATAGGGAAAGATTTTTTTTCATGAGTGTTTCTGGTACCAAAGAGAGAGAAGCCTCATGGAGACCAGTCTTTCCTTTCTAAATCAGTTTGTGAAAGTGCCAAAGTTCAAAATGCAATCCCTTCATGACTTGTTACCACTTAGTCCGCCTTTCAGTTTTTTAGTAACTCTGGATTTAAAGAAAGCTTATCATACTCCTATAACATTAGATTTCAACTATTTCTTAATGTGTGCTGGGTCAGGATTACACTTTCAGTTCTCTTGGGTTATCCATTGCTTCAAGGGTGTTTACAAAGCAATCTAGCTCCAATGATAGCCTGTTGCAACCTTCAAGCTGTTCATGTTTTTGCTTATTTAGATGACTTGCTTTTCTTTGCAGAGTCGTTCAGTGTCTGGAATCTTTCTCAACTGAATAAGAGAACATCCTTCACAGACTGGTTTCAGGAGAACATTCAAAAGCCTCGCTTGATTCCTTCTCTCAAGATTGTTTTTCTGAGATGCTTCCTAGATACCGTCATTCAAAGAGCTTTTCTTCTAAAGGAGAAAGTATCTAGATCATTTCCTGAGTTTTTCCACTCAGTCCAAGACTTCAAGGGACTTTATCAGGATACTGGAATTCATGTCATCCATGATTATCCTAATTCCTTTAGTCAGATTCCACATGAGATTTATTGGTACCTAAAGTCTATATGGTCCCAACATTAATATCTCTTGACTTTCCAGATTCCAGTTTTGAGATTTGTAAAAAGGGAATTACTTTGGTAGAGAGACCAGTTTTATCTGAATCCAGGTCTCCCATTTCCCCCTTCCAGCACAGTCTATAACTATTGTCACATCAGATTTTAAATGGGGAATGTTGTCTCTAGGAGTAAAAGCACAGGGACTTTGCAACAAAAAAGACTGATTAAACCACACAAATAGAAAATAGATGTTGGCAGTTGTAAGTGTTGTCAACCTTCTCAATCATCTGTGGTCCCCTTGGCAGTTGCAAGTGATTCCAAACACCACTACAAAGTGATGTGGTACATAAACAGGGCGATTAAGATATTTACCCTCTGTGCAGATTAGCCATGGTAGCGTGGGATGTACTATTTCAGCACAGTCTTGCTTTACAGGCATTTTACATCCTGCTAGAGAAAAGTATTGTGTCAGACAAGTTGAGCAGGACTAGGACAGATACTCACAAATGGAAACTGAATCAGTTGGTCTTCCCGGGTTTGAATCTTTTGTGGGGAACAGCTCAGGTAAATTTTTTTTGCCTCCATTCATAGCAAGTAGCTGTCAAAATTCTTCTCTAGAATTCCTTGTAAATTAACTGGATAATGGAGATTATTTTCTTTTCCTTGTACAGGAATGTGAGGTCATTTTGAAGTTTCAGAAAGACTCTACAAAGATCATTATAATGACTCCCTTCTGGCCAGACAACAGTAGATTTTCTTCGGGTTTCAGTGTTGCAGTTATCACATTTGAGTTATCTCTGCCAGGGTAGCCCTCAGTCGGCCCGAATACCAGAGGCTTAGCATTTCTGCATCGGTTGCTGTCGCTCCAGGACTGACGTCAAGTCGTCAGTGTTATAAATTAAGGCGACCGACACCATTACATCAGATTTTCTTGCCAAGGAGCCTGAAGCAGAAGCAGTTTGCACGAGTGCCGGTCGGCTGCTACCTGAATTTTTTGTTTCCGAATTGAAGTTGAAGTCTTCTAAAGCTAAGTACCCCGTTGGCGATCCTTTTTTCTTGCTCTAACCGATGTCAGAAAAAGTTAACAATTATCTCGCCTGTGGAAAGCAAATACCACAACGAAGTTTTCATTATTACTGCGTCATTTGCTTAGGCCCAAACCACGACGTCCCCCGTCTGTTGCTTTTGTGCTTTGTTCAGTGCCAGAACTATACATCTTTGGGCCATTTTTGTAGCTAGATATTTTCGCTCTGTCCTCAAATTCCGATATGGCTTTGGTAAGCCATCCGACAGCAGATCTTCTGAAAAAACGTAAAGATAAAGACAGAGAGAGACCGCACAGGTTCAAAACTGCTGACGACACTTCCGTTCAGCTAGTCGTCAGTTCTCCGGTCCTCAGTGAGGTACTTTTGCAGCCCCTGATGCCCACTTCTGTAGATTCGCAGGCCGCTACTGAGACCCTTTCAGAGTCTGGTATGCTGCGAGTCTCTTCATCGACTAAGGATCCTGCGGATGTCTCTACCGTGGATTGGTCTGGAGCCGCTGAGCAGGCACTGGCTTCTGAGGAAGTACTTCGCACTACCGATTCTCGACACAGACCGACGACGTCTTTCACGTCTACAGTTCTTTCGAAAAGTACCAAGTTTCTAAGGCCCAGGGTACGAACCACACCCAAGAAACTGATGACCCAATCGCGGGAACCTGCTTCCTTGCCTCAAGTCTCAGATGCTTAAAATGGCGGAAGACCTTTTAAAGCTTATCAGGGGAAGCCCTGGCTACCCCTTCCAAAAGAAAGAGATTTGGCCCCAGTAGTTTATCTGAACAAGAGTCCGATGACTCTGATGCATCTGAATATGAAGATGTGCAGCCCTTCTCAGCTTATGAGGATTCTGATGCAGAGGAGTCCATCCCTTCAGCCTCTCCACCTGAGGATTTTTCCTTTGGGGAAACCCTACATACCTTAAGGAAATATTTCCAATGGGAATATCAGGACTACCCTCAATCAAAAAAGAGACTCGGGGAATTCTTAGACCTTCCACAACAGAGACTTCTGGCCATTCCTCCTGTCCTGGATGTTGTGGATGATGTTTTTATGGAATCCAGTTTGACTCCTGACACCCTCCCTCCTGCTCTCAGGAAACCAGACAGGTACTATAGAGTCCTTGACTCTCACAAATTTATTTTCAAAAATCCTACTGCTGACCCCGAGGTTGTCTCTCTAGGACCTAAAGGAATTAAAGCAACTTCTGCTAAGAATCCCACGCCCTCAGATAGGGATTCCCGAGCATTAGACATATGGGGTAAAAAGTATACACCTCTGCTACTCTTGCTATTAGAGCACTAAATTGTCAGGTCCATATGCCGAAATATCAGCAACATACCATGGAACTCCTCAAACAAAAAAAAATATGTTATTTTCCTGCTTGTGCAAGTTACAAGAGTTAATGCATTCTGCAAGTCAAGTAACTAAGCACACCTTGCAATGTGGTTTTCACACCCTAGAAGCATCTTGCAGGGCAGCAGTCACTGGTTCTGTCCTTAGAAAGCATGCTTGGCTAAAGGAACAGCCCTTGCCAGACCATGTCAAATCCAAATTATTGGACACACTACTGCACAAAGACAACTTATTTGGCACCAAAGCAGAGGAGGTCTTAAAAAAGATGAAAGAAAAAGCTAAATCTATACAGACAGACTTTCAAATGAAAAAAGAGAGAGATAGAAGGCACAACAGCCGAGGTAGAAGTGTTGAAAAATGTCCTGTATTGCTGCCAAAGTTCAAATGCAATGATATCCAACGTTTATGGACCTTGGATATCATTGCATTTGAACTTTGGCAGCAATACAGGACATTTTTCAACACTTCTACCTCGGCTGTTGTGCCTTCTATCTCTCTCTTTTTTCATTTGAAGGTTTTGGTTCCTGGTTTTTAGAGTATACAGACAGACTTCTTGCAGGTCCAGCCACCGAAGTTCAGTAGGCATTGCTCCTCCAAGCACTGGTCCTTTCCTGCCCCCTCCAGGACAAGCTCACCCCAGACCCCGGGGAGGCAGACCCCCTAGACCGCAGCCCCAGGGAATTCAGAGATCTAAGCAGTGGAGTTCCTCCTCTTCAAAACCAGGGAGTGCTAAGCCACCCCCTCATGTTAACAACTCACAATGACATTACACTACCACCCCCTCCCTCTGCCCACCTGCTCTTGCCCCCCAGGAGGAAAACTCTCCTTCCACGCAAGCACTTGGGCCACCATTACCAGCGACCACTTGGTCCTCAACATATGGTCCCAGGGATACAAATTTTTTTTCCATACTCTACCAACCCCAAAAGGGTTCCCAGATCTTCCCCCAAACCAGTGGGCAGAGGTCAAAAAGTAAGTCCTTTCCCTGCTCTCGATGAGAGCAATAGAGCATGTTCCTGCAGAACAGGTAGGCCAAGGTTTCTACTCCAGACTCTTCCTGGTACCCAGAAAAGAGGGCACCTGGCGCCCCATCCTCGATCTATCCATTCTAAACACTTTTCTCGTGATACCAAAATTCAAAATGCTCACCCTCCAGCAACTTCTACCTATGCTCTCCAAGGATGCTTGGTTAGCCACCCTAGACCTAAAAGAGGCCTACCTACACATCCCAGTCAGGGAATCTTGCAGGAAATGTCACAGTTTCAGGGCAGGATCACTGCACTTTAAGTTCTCTGCGCTTCCCTTTGGCTTATCCACTGCTCCTAGAGTTTTCACAAAATGCCTGGCTCCAGCCTTTGCTTTTTGCAGACAGAAATATTCAAATTTACCCATAATTAAGACGACTGCCTGATTCGGGCAGTCAGGAAAAGCTGCTAAAGCACCTGACTTTTGTAAACCTCCCTTGGTTATACTATCAATGAAAAGAAATCCACACTAGTACCCACACAAAAAATTGTATTCCTGGGAGCTAGCCTGGACACTGCATCCCAAATGGCATTCCTTACACCAGAAAAACAAACCTACCTGACAACCTACTTTTCTCAACTAGCCACTAGACCCCAGTTATCCGTAAGGAAAATCCTGCAAGCTCTGGAGTTCATGGCTTCTTGCATTCTACTCATTCCATATGCCAGACTGCATATGAGGAAACTACAATGGTACCTAAAAAGCCTTTGGCGTCAACACTTCCAAGACCTGGAAACTCTTATACCAATGATACCCTGTTTATGGAAAGATTTCCTCACAATCCCATGCTTAACAGACCCTCACCGCAGACTCAGACAGTGTCTGGGGTGCACACCTGGGCGGCAGGTGCATTCAGGGCCAATGGAGCCCAACCCAATGACATCTGCACATCAACCAAAAAGCGATGTTAGCTGTTCAGCAAGCTCTATGACAGCGTTTAGACACCCTACTCTTCCCAGGGCCTCTACTGATCAAAACGGACAAACACCACTGTGATGTGGTATATCAACAATCAGGGAGGGACTCGCTTGTACCCTCTGTGGAGGCTCGCCATGACCCTTTGGCACACGACCTCAGCCATGCAACTGCACCTGTTAGCACAGTTCCTGCCAGGCTCTCTAAACTTTGGCAGACAATTTAAGCAGATATCTTCTGGACCCAAATGAGTGGTAACAAGACCAAAGAACTTTCACCCTTGTAACCCAGAAATGGGGCACCCCGAAGGTCAACTTCTTTGCTTCCCACTCCAACCATCAGCTCAGCAAATTCTGCAACAGGGCCCCTCACAGCAAGACCTGGAAAGTGGATGCTCTATCCTTTCAGTGGGTCAACCTCTCGGTCTGTGCATTCCCCCCTGTACCGCTTATTACAAGGGTACTGCTCAAAATAAGGGAGGAAAAACCGAGAACAGTCCTGATTGCCCCAGACTGGCCACGCTAGCACTGGTACCCTGTGCTGCGCAACCGGTCACCACTGCCACCATGCCATCTACCTCAGATCCCAACAGTCCTGACCCTGAGGAATGGAGAAATGTTCTTTGTGTTTCACTGTTGCAGTCATTACATTTGGGTAATTTGCTGGTAGGTTTCCATCAGTTGGCCTGATTAACAAAGTCTTGGGTCCTGGAACGGTTGCTGTCCCTTCTGTGATGTCAGGTCATCAGGGGTATAAAACATGCAGCCGATGCCATTACATCAGTCTTTCTTGCCGTGCGGTGCCCGAAGCAGAAGCAGTTCTCAAGTGCCGGTCGGCCGACTCCTGAAATTTTCGTTTTCGAGTTTCAGAACTGAAGTCTTCAACTTAAAGCTAAGTACCCTGTTGGGGAAACTTTTTCTTGCTCCTTTCTGATGTCAGTATAAGTTAATAATTACATTACTTGTGGAAAGCAAATACCTCATAAAGATTTTCATTCGTACTGTATTCCCTTGCCTAGGCCCTGACCACGACGTACATTGCTGTCAGTTTTGTGCTTTATTTAATCAGCGCACTAACCGTTGTCGGTATATTTTTGCTTCTAAATATTTCGGTTCTTGGTTTAATTATCCAGAAATGTCATCTGTTAGCCATCCGACTACCGGGATTCCGGAAAAACGCAAAGGTAAAGGCAGACAGGCCACTGAGGTCCAAAACTGCCTACGACGCTTCTCCTAAGCCAGTCGCCAGTTTGCCGGTACTCAGTGAGGCACTTTCGCAGCCTCTGATACCCGCTACTTCTGATTCGCAGGCCTCTACTGAGCTCCATTCGGAGTCTGGTATGCCGCGAGATGCTTCAACTATGGAACCCGCGGATGTCTCTACCTTGGATGGGTCCGGAGCTGCTGTGCAGGCACTGGCTTTTGAGGGTGTTTTCAGGCTTACAGACTTGCATATTAAAACAAAATCTCCTTCATTACTAAGACCTAAATCTCGATCCATGTCTAAAAAACCAACGCCCAGGCCACATGCTCAGGCCCCTATGCCTAAAAACAAATGAAAAAATGGCTGAAGATCTAATAACTCTAATCAGGGGTAGTCCCCCCCCCCCCCCCCCAAGAGGCCTAGGGCTGAGCTTGATTATGAATCTTCTGATTAGGATTCTGTTTCTTCTGACTCTTCTGATGACCTGGATTTGTCCATACCTACTTATGAGGATTCTGATGCAGAGAATTTCATTCCCACTGCTTCCCCCCCTGAGGATTTTTCTCTTGGGGAAACTTTACATACTTTAATGGAGCATTTTCACTGGGAAAGCCAGGAATTTTCTGATTCAAAAAAGAGGCTTGGGTATTTCCTTCTTCTACCTCCGCATAGGCCTTTGGCTATACCTCCTATACTAGACATTGTTGATGTTTTCTCAGAATCCGGTTTGGCCCCTGATTCCCTGCCTCCTGCTCCTAGTAAACTCGACAGATACTACAGGGTTCCTGAGTCCCACAAGTTCCTTTTCAAAAGTCCTGTTGCAGATCCAGAGACTGTTTCTCAGGGGCCCAAGGGCAGTAAGGCTTCTACTGCTAAAAATCCTACCCCTTCTGATAGAGACTCCAGGGCGCTGGATAGATGGGGTGAAAAGGTCTATACTTCTGCAACCTTGGCAATCAGAGCTTTAAACTGCCAATTTCATATTTTAAAAATATAAGCAACATGTTATTGGACTGCTTAAACAGAAAATGATGTTGATTCCTGACTGTGTGGAAAATAAAGATTTACAGGACTTAATGCATTCTGCTGAACAAGTTGGAAAACATATTTTACAATGTGGTTTTGATTCTTTAGAGGCCTCTTCCAGGGCTGCTGTTACTGGGTCTGTGCTTAGAAGGCATGCTTGGCTTAAGGAGCAATCTTTGCCTGATCATGTTAAAGCTAAATTGTTGGATGCTCCTTTAAATCAGGACTGCCTGTTTGGCAACAAGGCTGAATTAAGTTCTTAAAAAGATGGAAGATAAAGCTAAATCTATGCAAACTGGTAAAGATTTTTTAAAAGTGCAACCTCCTAAATTTAGTAGGCACTGGCCTACTAAGAATTGGCCCTTTCCAGTCCCTTCCAGGTCTTCTCAAGCCAAACCCAGACACAGCAAAAACCCTAGGTTTCAGTCCCAGGGGACTCTCAGAACCAAGCAGTGGGGGGCCTCCACTTCCAAATCTGGAAATAAGAAGTAAACAGTCTCAATGTCTTCCTTTTAAAATTTCCAAGCACTTGTCTTTTGATCGCCCCTTTGGGGAGAAAGATTGCTCTTCATGCATAGAACTGGGAACTCATAACCCAGGACAAATGGGTTTAAAATATTAGTGTCCCAGGGATACAGATTTTATTTCCACATGTTGCCAACACCAAATGGGTGGCCAGACCTGCCCCCCTAAATCAGTAGGCGGAGGCTCAAAAGCAAGTATTTTCCCTCTTAAGCATGGAGGCTATTCAACTGGTACCAGAAGACGAAAAGGGACAAAGATTCTACTCCAGACTTTTTCTGGTACCCAGAAAAAGGAATCATGGCGTCCAGTCCTGGACCTGTCTACTCTAAACACCTTTCTGGAGATTTCAAAATTCAAGATGCTGACTCTTCATCGATTACTTCCTGTGCTAGGCAAAGACGCCTGGTTGGCAACACTAGATTTTAAAGAAACATACCTGCAGATCCCAATCAGGGAATCTTGCAGGAGATACCTATGCTTCAAAGAAAACTGCATGCATTATCAGTTCTCTGCACTGCCCTTTGGCTTGTCTACTCCAGTTATTGCATTTTGCATGCAAAGAAGTATTCAAATGTACCCATACCTAGACGATTGTCTAATTCAGGCAGAAAGCCAGGGCATACTTTTAAATCATCTGGCATTTGTAAAAAGGGTTCTAACTTGTCTGGGGTACACCATAAACGAAAATAAATCACAACTGGTACCCTGTCAAAAAATTACATTCCTGGGTGCAAGCTTGAATACAACTGCCCAGATGGCTTTCCTTACACCAGAAAAGCAAATTCATTTGGTGATTTACTTTAAACAGGTGGCCACAAAAACCCTGCTTTTTGCAAGGCAAATACTGCATGTCTTGGGGTTCATGGCCTCCTGCATTCTTCTAATTCCATATGCAAGACTGCATATGAGGAAACATCAGTGGTACTTAGTGTCTATGGAGTCAGCATTGTCACAGCTTGGAAACAATTATTCCTATCTTACCTTGCCTGCAACTAGAGTTCCTATGGTGGGCAGAGGCCTGCCACCAAAACAAGACTGCCATTCACACCAACCCATGCCACCCAAACCCTAACTACAGATGCATCAGACTATGCTTGGGGGGCACATCTGGCAGGGAAGTGCATTCAGGGCAAATGGAGCCCATATCAAGTGCACCTTCATATCACTCAAAAAAAAATGCTAGCTGTACAGAATGCACCTTCATATCAATCAAAAAGAAATGCTAGCTGTACAGAATGCACTGACAGCCTTCAAGGACTACCTTCATCCAGGACAATTAATGGTAAAGACAGACAGCACCATGGTTATGTGGTGCATAAACAAGCAGGGGGTATACACTCCTACCCCCTTTGCAGACTAGCCATGGCATTGTGGAACACAGCCTTGACCTGTCAAGTACAACTACAAGCTCAATTCCTGCCAGGAAAGCTGAACACACTGGCAGAAGAACTAAGCAGAAATCTCATGACCAACACGAATGGAAACTGGAACCATGGATTTTCATCATGTTGAGACATAAATGGGGGAGCCCAGACATAGGTCATTTTGCCTCACCCCAGAAGTATCAGTTGGACAAATTTTGCACAAGAACTCATCACAAAAAAGCCTGGAAAGTGGATGCTCTGTCCTTCAGCTGGAAAAACCTATCAGTCTGTGCCTTTCCACCACTGCCTCTGCTCTCCAAAGTTCTACTAAAAATCAAACAGGACAAACCAAAAATGATTTTGATTGCTCTAGACTGGCCTCGCCAACACTGGTACCCACTACTGCTCAATATGTCACACCTTCCACCGTGGCACCTGCCTCAGATACCTTACTTACTGTCTCAGCAGAACAACCAAATTCTGCCCACTCAGCTCCAAACTTTGAATCTTGCAGCGTGGCTTATCACCTAAATTCACCCTTAGCATCCCTCAGCGAACCTGTGATGGATGCCATTTTGGAGGCGAGAAGACCTAGTACTAGAAAATGTTATGCTGACAAATGGAAAAGATTCTGTGCCTGGAATCAATCTCAAGGGATAAGCACAGCAGTGCCCAACATTCCTCAGATTTTGCAATACTTAACTGAGATGCTTCACAAGGGCCTATCCTTTTCTTCCATAAAAATCCATGCCTCAGCCATTTCAGCTCAGTACAACACAGAACCTCCCCTCTTCTCTCATCCCCTGCTAAAGCAGTATCTCAGAGGGGCCAAAAACTTAAGACCACACAGGAGAGCTCCAACCCCGGCCTGGGACCTCAATTTTGTATTGGAGAAACTCACTCTCCCTCCTTTCAAGCCAGCTGCTACTGCAGATTTAAAATTTCTCTCCTGGAAAACCGCTTTCTTTTTAGCAGTCACTTCAGCTAGAAGGTTTTCCGAATTACAGGCTCTTATGGCAGTGGATCCTTTCGTTATTTTTCATGTGGACAGGGTATCTCTCAGGATTAATCCATCCTTCATGCCTAAGGTGGTATCCAGTGTGGCTCTTAATCAGACAATTCATTTGCCAACTTTTTCCCAATCCACAGAACAAGGGGGCGCAGATTCTGCATTCATTGGATGTACACAGGCAACTTAGATTTTACTTAAACAGGATAAAATCTCAAAGAAAATCTGAACTGCTGGTGGCATTTCCTGCTGGGGCAGAGGGAAAGGCTGTTTCAAAGCAAACCATTTCCAAATGGATAAGCCATTGTATTCATTTCTTCTATATGCACCATGGAAAAACTATCCCCCAAGGGGATCAGATCCCATTCTACCAGGGCTGCATCTACTTCAACAGCCTTTCTCAGAGGTGTTCCTACCAGGGACATTCTAGAAGCTGCTACCTGGAGCTCAGTTCATACATTCACCAAACATTACCATTTACCACTTTTCTCTAAATCCAGAGCTGGCTTTGCCACTGCTGTTCTGCAGGGCCTTATAGCTGGTCTTAACACTGTATAATTTCCTCCACCCAACCATAGCTTTGGGAATCTACCCAAATGTAATGATTGCAACAGTGAAATAGAAATAACATAGTACAGTTGTGTACACTTCCATAAATGTAGATTTTCGAGTGTATTCACTGTTGCAGTCCTGGTTACCCTCCCTCCAGCCCCCTATTTTTCTCTGGCTATACCTCTGCTTTCTTTCACTATGCTTTAAAAGCCCTTCTGGTGTGTTTGCTTTTGGGATTGGAGGTATATTTTTTGTGTTTTTAATTTTATTTGCTCCCCATTTCGGGGGCACCTGACATCTGGGGCAAGAAAAACTGATGTAATGGCGTTGGCTGCATGTTTTATACCCCTGACAACCTGACGTCATGGAAGAAGGGACAGCAACCAACACAGGACCCAAGACTTTGTTAATCAGGCTGACTGAGGTCAACCTGCCAGCAGATTACCCAAATGTAATGACTGCAACAGTGAATACACTCGAACATCTACATTTATGGTAAGTGTACACAACTGTACTTTCATGCATCCCCAATTACAGACCCTCAGTCTGGCAGCCTGGCTTATTCCATGACCACTGCACAAGCTGCCAGTCTAGGCAAACAAGATCTAGATGTTATACGTGAGGCCAGACATCCTAGCACTAGAAGGTCTTATGCTGACAAGTGGAAAAAAGTTTTGCACCTGGATCCAGGCTAAGGGAGCCGGAACTGCACAACCCTCCCTACCTCTCATCCTGGATTACCTGGCTGACCTACTATACAGGGATCTATCCTTCTCTTCCATTAAAATTCATGCCTCTGCCATTTCTGCTGTTTTCAGCACAGAGCCACCTCTTTTCTCCTACCATGTCATCAAACAGTTCCTAAGATGGGCTAACAACTTGAGGCCACCCAGAAGAGCACCTACTCCAGCTTAGGACCTTAACTTTGTTTTGGAAAAGCTCACCCTGCCCCCCTTTGAACCAGCAGCATCAGCAGAGTTAAAGTTCCTCCCTTGGAAGACAGCCTTGCTTCTGGCTATTACTTCAGCTAGATGAGTATCCAAGCTACAAGCACTAATGGCTGTAGAGCCCTTCATCATTTTCCATGCTGACAGGGTCTCCCTCAGGACTAACCCATCCTTCATGCCAGAAGTGGTATCCTGTGTGGCTCTCTACCAATCCATTCATTTGCCCACCTTTTTCCCTAACCCGCAAAACAAAGGGGAAAGGATTCTGCACTCTCTTGATGTGCACAGGCAGCTCAGATTCTACCTAGACAGGATTAAGTCATTTAGAAAGTCTGATCATTTGTTAGTCAGCTTTGCTGCAGGAGTAGAGGGCAAGGCCATATCCAAACAAACCTTTTCCAAATGGGTAGCACACTGCATCCATTTCTGCTACAAGCAGCACGGGAAACCTCCCCCCCCAAGGAGGTCAGGACACATTCTACTACAGCAACCTCCATCTCTGCAGCTTTCCTCACAGGGTCCCCACCGGGGACATCCTGAAGGCTGCAATATCGACATCTGTTTATACCTTCACCAATCATTACCACCTGCCTGTCTTCTCCAAATCCAGGGCAGGCTTTGCCACAGCAGTCTTGCAGGGCATCCTAGCCAGCCCCCAGTCTTCTTGACTGCCTCCACCCTTTTCTTCAGCTTTGGGAATCAACCCAAATGTGATGACTGCAACAGCGAAACATGAAGAACAGTACAGTTGTGTACATGTAGTATAAATGTAGATGTTTGAGTGTATTCACTGTTGCAGTCCTGGTTTCCTTCCCTCCATCCCCTTTGTCTTTCTCTCTCTCAGTTTCTCTCTCTCTCTCTCTCTATCCTTGCAAGGATTTTTTGGTATTTACTTACTAGTGGTGGTGATGTTCATCGTGTTACAATGCTGCAGTCATTACACTTGGGTTATCCTGCCGTTAGGCAGTCCTGCCGTCGGCCAGAGTTCCAAAGTCTTGGTCCAGCGTCTGTTGCTGTCGCTTCTTCCCTGACATGAGTGCGCCAAGGGTATATAAGTTGCATCCGACTCCATTTTCTTCAGTCTTTCTTGCCGCGCGGTGCCTGAAGCAGAAGCAGTTCGCAAGTGCCGTCGGCCGACTCCTGAGATTTTCAAAGTCGAATTTCAGATCCGAAGTCTACAATAAAGCTAAGAACCCCATTGGGGAAACTTTTTTCTTGCCTCAGACCGATGACAGAAAAAGTTAATAATTGTATTTCTTGTGAAAAGCAAATGCCTCATAAGGACTTCCACTCTTACTGTATTCCATGCCTAGTCCATGATCACAACGTCACTCGTTGTCGGTTTTGTGCTAGATTTAACAAACGCACTATAAAAAGATGTTTTGATTATGCTTTGCACTGCTGAAGGTTCAATTATACTATGCCATCGGATCAACCGACGACCGCAATACCGAAAAAATGCAAAGATAAGGATAAAGATCGGCATCTGAGGTCCAAAACTGATGACGAAACCTCTTCTAGGCCAGTCGCCGGTTCTCAGTGAGGCGCTTTCGCAGCCCCTGACACCCGCTACCTCAGAGCCACAGGCCACCTCCAACTCCCACGTGGAGACAACTAGGCCTCTGGAAACTCAAGGTATTGGGCCTACAGAAACTAAACCCTCAGATGGGTCCAGAGCCGCTGTGCAGGCATCGGCTTCTGAGGGTGTTTTCAGATCTTCACAACTTACCATTAAAGCAACAGCCAAGACAAAAGTACTATTAAAGACAAAGAAACAAGTACAGCATTTTCCTGGACAGTCCTCCATGCCTAAGAAACAGATGCTTAAAATGGCCGAAGACCTCATTACTCTAATCAGGGGTTCCCATCCCCCTCCTGAGAAAAGGCCTAGGCAGGATAGAGACTATGATTCCTCTAATCAGGTTTCCATTTCCTCCGATTCCTCTTCAGACTAAGGATACTCTCTACCCTCCTATGAGGACTCTGATGCTGAAGAATCTATCCCTTCAGCCTCTCCTCCTGAGGATTATTCTTTTGGGGAAACTTTACATACCATGAGGGAGCATTTCCATTGGGAAAGCCAGGATTACTCAGAATCCAAGAAAAGGCTCGGGGATTTCCTTTTATTGCCTCAGCACAGGCCCCTGGCTATTCCGCCTGTGCTAGATATTGTGAATGATGTGTTCTCTGAATCCAGCTTATCTCCTGATTCTTTGCCCCCTGCACCAGCCAAGCCAGGTAGGTATTATAGAGTCCTTGACTTTCAAAAGTTTCTTTATAAAAACCCTTCTGCTGATCCATAAACTATTTCCCAGGGTCCAAAAGGGGTTGAGGCTTCCATTGCTAAATCTCCAGTACCCTCTGGCAGAGATTCCAGAGCTTTGGATAGATTGGGGAAGAAAGTATACACTTCTGCAACTTTAGCAGTAAGGGCTTTAAATTGCCAGTTTCACATGCTTAAGTACCAACAACATTTAATGACTCAGTTAAAACAGAAAATGCTTGCAAGCTCAAAAGCTCCTGATTGCAAAGAAATGCAGGATTTATTGCATGCAGTTGAACAGGTGGGAAAACATACTCTGCAATATGGTTTTGATTCTTTAGAGGCTTCTTGTAGAGCCACAGTTACAGGTTCTGTGATTCGAAGACATGCTTGGTTAAAAGAACAGAGTTTACCTGATCATGTTAAGGCAAAATTATTGGATGCTCCTTTACAGCATGATACCTTGTTTGGTGTTAAGGCAGAAGAGGTGTTAAAGAAAATGGAGGATAAAGCTAAATATATGCAAACAGTCTAGGATTTCTTACAGGTACAGCCACCTCGATTTAGCAGAAATTGGCCAACAAAGAATTGGTCCTTTCCAGTGTCAGACAGGCCACAGAGCGGCAGATACAGACACCCAAGAGGCAGATCTCAACCCCAAGGCTCAAACAGACAACAACAGTGGGGCACCTCAACCCCAAAAGGAGGTGAGGACAAGTCTCAACCTTACAGGAAACCATCACAATGACTTTCCCCTTCGTACGCCAAGCGCTTCCCTTTTGGAAGCCCCCTTAGGGGGGGAAACTAGCACTTTTTTCTCAAAACCGGCAAACAATCACCCAAGACAAATGGGTTCTGAATATTGTGTCTCAAGGTTACAGGTTCCACTTTCATACTTTACAAGGGCTAAAAGGAATGCCAGACCTGCCACAAAATCAATGGGCAGAGGCACAAAAACAAATTTCAGCCCTCATGGACATGAGAGCTCTTCAAAAAGTACCACAACAGGAACAAGGACAAGGATTTTACTCAAGACTCTTCCTGGTCCCCAGAAAGGACAAGGCCATACTAGACCTTTCAATTCTAAATACTTATCTGGATATTCCGAAATTCAAAATGTTGACATTACAGCAGCTTCTACCCATGCTGGGCCAGAAGGCTTGGCTTGTTACTCTGGACCTCAAAGAGGCATACCTGCATGTCCCTATCAGACAAAATTGCAGAAGATACCTCTGATTCAAAGCTGGTACAATGCACTACCAATTCTCTGCACTGACCTTTGGCTTATCTGCTGCGCCCAGGGTCTTCACAAAGTGCCTGGCACCAGTAATTGCATTTTGCAGACAAAAAGGAATACAAATATATCCATACCTGCACGACTGCCTCATTCAAGCAGAGACAAAGGACATTCTTCTACAGCATCTGGTGTTTGTAAAAAGGCTGCTAATTTCTCTAGGGTAGTGCCCTCACAACAGATGATATTCCTGGGTGCCAGCTTAAATACAACGGCCCAGATGGCTTACTTTACGCTAGACAAATGGATTCAACTAACTCAATATTTTCAATTACTGGCAAAAAAAGTCCCATCTCCGTGCAAGAAAAATTCTGCAGGCCCTGGGATTCATGGCATCCTGCATACTACTAATACCAAATGCCAGACTGTATATGAAGAAATTACAATGGTACCTAAAAAGTGTTTGGACTCAACACTCTCACAGTTTAGAAGCAGTAATACCAATGATTCCCTGCCTACAACAGGAGTTTCGATGGTGGGCACAGGCATGTCACCTAAACAAGGGTCAGCCTGTTACCCTACCCACAGCCAGGCAGACTCTAACAACAGATGCTTTGGACTACGCCTGGGGAGCACACATGGCAGGAAAATGCATTCAGGGCAAGTGGACCACAGACTAGATGCATCTTCACATCAATCAAAAAGAGATGTTGGCTGTTCAGAATGCCCTAACAGCTTTCAAGGACCTTCCACATCCAGGACAACTATTATTAAAGACAGACAACACCACAGTAATGTGGTACATAAACAAGCAAGGGGGCACTCATTCTTATCCTTTATGCAGACAAGCCATGACCTTGTGGAACACAGCTCTAACGTATCAAGTTCACCTGCAAACAAAATTCCTGCCAAGAAAGAAAAATACTCTGGCAGACTATCTAAGCAGAAATATCATGGACCCTCATGAATGGAAATTGAATCCACAAATCTTCAGCATGGTAACGCAAAAATGGGGATGGCCAGACATAGATCTTTTTGCCTCCCCACTGAATTGCCAACTACAAAAATTCTGCACAAGGACTTATCACAAACAAGCATGGAAAGTGGATGCTCTTTTGTTCAGCTGGAAAAACCTAAAAGTTTATGCCTTCCCGCCACAGCCTCTCCTTTCAAAGGTACTCCTAAAAGCCAGACCGGAAAAACCACAGATGATCCTGATTGCTCCAGACTGGCCACGTCAGCACTGGTACCCTATCTTAAGGAACTTAGCTCAAAGCCCACCTTGGATTTTGCCTCAAATTCCACACCTCCTGACTCAGCAAAACAATCCGATCCTGCACGGTCAGCTCAAAACCCTAAACCTGGCTACATGGCAGATTCATTAGTCAAACAGGCAACACCTCTCTCTAAAGCTGTTATGGATGTCATTTTGGAGGCCAGGAGGCCTAGCACCAGGAAAGCTTACTCAGAAAAATGGAAGAGATTCTGCGCCTGGAACCAGGCTCAAAGCCATGACCCTCTTTTTCCAAACATTCCTCAGATTTTACAATACTTAACTGAGATGTTGGACAGAGGCCTGTCCTCATCAATTAAGATCCACACCTCTGCCATTTCAGCACATTACAACACAGATCCTCCTTTATTCTCTCATCCCTTGCTAAAGCAGTACCTCAGAGGGGCTAAAAACATAAGACCGCCCCGGAGAGCACTGACACCAACTTGGGACCTCAATTTCATTTTGGAAAAACTGACCTTGCCACCTTTTGAGCCAGCCAATACAGCCGATCTAAAATTTTTATCATGGAAAACAGCTCTGCTCCTGGCAATAACTTCGGCACGAAGAGTCTCAGAGCTACAGGCATTAATGGCAGTGGAACCATTTATAATTTTTCATCAGGACAGGGTTTCTTTAAGGACAAACCCTACCTTTATGCCAAAGGTGGTATCTAGTGTGGCTCTTAACCAAACCATCCATTGCCAACTTTTTATCCAAACCCCCAGAATAAAGGGGAGAAACCTCTGCATTCTTTGGATATACACAGGCAGCTACTCTTCTACTTGGACAAAACAAAAGCTTTCAGGAAAACTGAGCAACTGTTTGCAGCATATGCTGCAGTATCACAGGGCAAGGCTATCTCAAAGCAGACTATATCCAAATGGATAGGACACTGTATTCATTACTGCTACACACAGCATGGAAAATCATTCCCAAATAACATTAGGCCACATTCCACCAGGGCAACAGCCACTTCAACAGCCTTTCTCAGAGGAGTACCTACCAAGGAAATTTTAGATGCTGCAACTTGGAGTTCAGTGCACACCTTTACCAAGCATTACCACCTGCCTCTTTACTCTAAATCCAAAGTAGGATTTGCCACTGCAGTTCTGCAGGGCCTCATAGCCAATCCTAACTCTTTATAGACCAGCCACCCAACCTTAGCTTTGGGATTCTACCCAAGTGTAATGACTGCAGCAGTGTAACACGATGAACATAGTACAGTTTTGTACCTACCATAAATTTAGATGTTCGAGTGTTCACACTGCTGCAGTCCAGATTACCCTCCCTCCATCCCCTCTTAACTAGCTGGACTTATCTATACCTTTCTATCCTATACAACCTTTGTGGTGTATTTGCTTGTAACTGAAGGTATTGTTCTTATTTTATATGTATATTTTTGATTAGCAATATGTATTGCCTACCTACTTGGGGGCACCTGACATGGAAAAACTGAAGAAAATGGCGTCGGATGCATCTTGCATACCCCTGGCGCACTGACGTCAGGGAAGAAGCGACAGCAACTGACGCCGGACCAAGACTTTGGAACTCTGGCCGACTGCGGGGACCGCCTGATGGCAGGATATCCCAAGTGTAATGACTGCAGCAGTGTGAACACTCGAACATCTACATTTATGGTAGGTACAAAACTGTACTTTCTTCCACCATAACCTAGCTCCCACTTATGGGTTCCTGACAGTTAGGGCAAGAAAAACTGATGTAATGGCGTCAGCTGCCTTAATTTATAACCCTGACGACCTAACATCAGTCCTGGAGCGACAGCAACTGACACAAGCCCCTGGTATTCGGACCGACTGAGAGCTACCCTGGCAGGGATTACCCATATGTGATGACTGCAACAGTGAATACACTCGAACATCTACATTTATGGTAAGTGTACACAACTGTACTTTCTTTCTTTTGGAAATGACCACCTACCACAAGCTTCCGCACAGACTATATTTACTCACACAAGACTGCTTGTTTGGTACACTGCACCTTGAAACGAGGTTCTATTAACTTTTAGGCAGCTATTTTCTGAGGGCATACAGCAGGTATTAATGGAAACAAAGAAGTCTGCTGATAGGAAATCATATATTACTAAATGCAAGATTTTCTAGTTGTTGCCAAGACAATATCCAGGTCCCTTTGAAAGCTGTTTCTTCTCTGGATCTACAATATTTGTGGCCTTTCTTGCTTTCTCTATCAAGGTTAATTTGTCTGCCATTTCAGCAGGCTAGCTCATGCATCCTACCTTGCAATGCATTCCCATGTCGAAATGTTTTTGAAAGCAAATGTTCTTCGTGTTTCACTGTTGCAGTCATTACATTTGGGTTATCTGCCTGCAGGTTGCCCTCAGCTGGCCTGAATATCAAAGTCTTGGATCCCTGCATCGGATGGTGTCTCTCCTTCCATGACGTCAGGGGTATAAAACATACAGTCGACGCCATTAACCCAGTCTTTCTTGCCATGCGGTGCATGAAGCAGAAGCAGTTCGTAAGTGCCAGTCGGCCAACTCCTGAAGTTTTCGTTTTCGAGTTTCAGAAGCGAAGTCTTCAAAAAAAAAAAAAAGCTAAGTATCCCATTGGGGATCCTTTTTCTTGCTCTAAACCAATGTCAGTAAAAGTGAACAATTGTATTAACTATGGAAAGCAAATACCTCATAAAGATTTTCATTCGTACTGCATTCCTTGCTTAGGCCCAGACCACAACATCCCTCGCTGTTGGTTTTGTGCCTTATTCAACCCACGAACTATTCGTCGTCTGTTTATTTTTGCAGCAAATTATTTCGGTACTCTGTTTAACTAATCCAGAAATGTTTTCGGTAAGCCATCCGACTACCGCCATCCCAAAAAAACGTAAAGATAAAGACAGAGACAGGCCGCATAGGTCCAAAACTGCCGACGACGCTTCTGTTAAGCTAGTTGCCATTTCGCTGGTACTCGAGCACTTTCACAGCCCCTGATACCCGCTACTTCAAATTCGCAGGCCTCTACTGAGACCCATTCGGAGTCCGATATGCCGAGAGATGCTTCTTCGACTGTGGTACCTGCGGATGTCTCTACCTTGAATGTGTCTGGAGCCGCTGTGCAGGCATTGGCTTCTGAGGGTGTATTCAGGCCTACTGACTTGCATTTCAAACAGACGCCATCTTCTTTTTCTAGGCCTAAAACTCGACCAATGCCTAGAAAACCGACTTCCAAACCGCATGGTCCGGCCCATATGCCTAAGAAACAAATGATTAGAATGGGTGAAGACCTTATTACTTTAATTAGTGGAAGCCAGCCTTCACCCTCTGAGAGACCTAAATCTGATTTTCCTTCTGATCGGGATTCTGAAACTTCTGTTTCGTTTGATTACTAGGATTTGCCCTATATACCTATGAGGATTCTGATACAGAGAATTCCATTCCTTCTGCTCCTCCCCCCCCCGAAGATTTTTCTTTTGGTAAAACCTTGCACACTCTTAGGGAGCATTTCCGCTGGGAAAGCAAGGATTACTCTGACTCCAAAAAGAGGCTTAGAGAATTCTACTCCTCCCCCAACACAGGCCTTTAGCTATCCCTCCTGTTCTGGACATTGCAGATGATGCTTTCTTGGAATCTAGCCTGGCCCCAGACACTTTACCTCCAGCTCCCAGGAAACCTGATAGGTATTACAGAGTACCTGACTCTCTCAAGTTCCTCTTCAAGAATCCTACTGTGGACCCTGAAACCATTTCCCAAGGACCTAAAGGCATTAAGGTTACTAGAGCCAAAAACCCTACCCCCTCCGATAGGGATTCCAGGGCCTTGGACAGACGGGATAAGAAGGTATACACTCTGCTACTTTGGCTTTTAGGGCCTTAAACTGCCAGTTTCATATGTTAAATTATCAGCAACATATTATGGGACTACTTAAACAGAAAATGATGTTGATTCCTGACTGTACTGAACATAAACAATTACAGGTTCATAGGTTCATACTAGGCTATCTGCCCTGGGGCATTTATAAGCCTAGACCAATTGTGTTTGGCTTACGCCACCCCTTGATTTGAGTATACTGTGCCCTTTTTGAAGTTTAGTTTACTGTGCCTCTGTCTAATAGTGACAAGGAAGTAATCCCCGGGACAAACCTACGATCCCCCATCCACTCATCAAGATTCTTCTTGAAGAGAGTCAGTGAGGTGCTCTGCCTAACATGAATTGGAATTCTATTTCAGAGCGAAGGGAGCCTCTGGGTTATGAATCTGTCCCTCCAGCATGTTCTATTTATTTCTGTGCTGAGGTTCAAGTCCCTCGAGCGCATAGCTCTAAGGGATTTAGATTTACTGAGGTGGAGCATGTCCATTAATTCTGGGTTGGACATAGCTTTATATGTCAGGCAGAGATCGCCTCAAAGTAGGCAGTATGCAATGGAGTAGAGCTGAAGTTTTTTTTAACCGAGCAGCATATGGCATCTGTTTGAGTCCCTTGATCCTCCTGGTGAGGTACTTTTGGGGTCTTTCTAATTGCTGCAGGTGTCTGGTAAGGTACATCCCAAAGGGGGCATTGTATTCTATGATGGGCCTGATGAGGGATGAATAAAGGGGCACGATTACCTCTCTTGATCTAGATGTGAATCCTTTCATGATGAGGTGGGCTATGTAGAAGGTCTTTCTAACCACTTTGGCAATGTAGTTGCCAAAGGAGAGATTGCTATCAACTTGGGTCTCCAGATCCCTAATTACTTTCTCTGTACTTAATGGGTTACCACCTATGTGGTAATTTGTGGGCACATTGTTTTTGCCAAAGGGTATGACTATACACTTTTTGGCATTTAGCTTTTGACCATGGCTCTGGCACCAGATATCCATCTCTGCGAGACCATTTTGAGGATGCTTGTGTCAGCTGGAGAGTCGATTATGGCACCCAGTTTGCAGTCATCTGCGAACTTGGTGAGCCATAGTCCTCCCACGCTGGCCTGTACCTCAGAAAAGTAAATACCGAACAAGAGAGGTCCCAGGACAGAACCTTGTGGGACGCCACTTGTGACCGGTTTCGAGTCTGATATGGCTCCAGCAACTCTGACTCTGTGGGTTCTGTCTTTGAGCCAGTTTGCGACCCATCTTGTGACATACAGGGGTTTATATTTAGGCTGGATTGCTTATCTATGATGCCCGAGTGGGGTATTGTGTCAAATGCCTTTGCAAGGTCCAGATAGGCTGTGTGGACTACCTTCCCTTCATCTATGGCCTTGGTGACTGTTTCGAAGATGTCGACCAGGTTCAAAAAGCAGGATCTGCCCTTGATGAAGCCAAATTGGGTAGGATCTAGTGTCTGTAGGTCCCCAATGTCTTTGTTTATGAGTTCCATGATGATCCTCTCCATAGCCTTGCATACTAGGCTAGTCAGGCTTATGGGGCAATAGTTTCCAGGGTCCGCAGAGGCGCCACCTTTGTGGAGTGGGACCACTGTTGCTGTACGCCATTCTTTGGGCACATATCCTGTAGTGAGGCTGAGATTGTACAGCAGTTTTACTTGGATTAGTTGTTCTTGGAGTTCATGTAGGACACAACCCGGGACACCATCTGGTCCCATGGAAGCAGTGTTTTTTGCTTTGGAGAGGGCGGCCTTCACCTGAGCATCAGAGATGTTTGAGAGGCTGCACTCTGCTGGGATAGATACTTGCTCTTTTGGGGGGAAGGGCGTGGAGAAGTTTGCACTGAACCTGTCTGCCAGGATATTGGCGATGTCTGTGGGTTCAGTGTATTTTTTGTCGTTTAGAATCAACTCAGAACAAGTCTGGGAGTTGCATCCCAGGTTCCTAACATAACTGAAAAAAGCCTTATGATTGTTTTTAGTGTCCTGTGCAATTTTACTCTCAAAGCTGGCCTTGGAGGATTTTATGAGGGATCGTAATTTTTTTGCTAGTACTGATCAGAGATGCCTTCCCTTTTAGGGATTTTTCTCTATCATGTAGTAGCGTCCTCCTTCTGTTGTACAGTTTATTTATGGCTGGGGTCCACCAGACTGGATGCCTGCCTTTGGGTGATTGGGTCTTTATTTTGTTTGGGATAGCATGATCCATGCATTCCTGGAGATGTCCGTAGAATGCGTTTATATACGATTCTGCAGTTTGGGCCATAGTTTCCACTGGCCCTGGAGCCTTGAAGGATTCCACTTCAGTTTTGAGAACTGTGAAGTTCGCTTTTGAGAAGTTTTTCACAGTGGTTTTCTGGGCTGGTGGTGGGGTCGGGATGTCGATATCCAGTGAAATTAATTTATGGTCTGATCTTACCAATGAGGGATATACTTCTGGTATGGAGCATAGAGTCCCCATGTTGGTAATGATCAGGTCTAGTATGTTTTCCCCTCTTGTGGGAGTGGTGACTAGTTGTTCCATAGCATTTGAGTTTATAAATTCCAGGAACCTTTGGACTAAGGTGCTGGGACTTGAGTAATGCTCCCAGTCTATGTTTGGGTAGTTGAAGTCGCCCAATGTAATGGTGTTCGGAGAGATCTTAGTGTTCTCCAATGTTTTCAGGAAAGCCGAGTGGGATTCCTGACTTTGAGAGGGTGGTCTGTAGGATGCTATAAACTGAAAAGCAGTCTTGCCCACTGTCAGTTGCACATGGATGGTCTCCGATACTTCGTGCACTGCCACTAACCTGGAGATATGGATATCCTTGATAAATATGGAAACTACCCCTCCTTTTGTGGTTCGGTCCGGGTTTTGGGGCCGAAAAGCATGATATGAGGTATAACCTGGTAGTGCTGGGGTGATCTCTGGAGCCTTGAACCAGGTTTCTGTCACTGCACAGATATCGATGTTCTCCATACTGAGGAGAGCTTTGAGTGCATGCATCTTGAGGTTAAGACTTCTGGCATTTAGCAGCATTACCCTTAGTTTCTTGTTCCTTGTGCTCTCTATAGAGGTGGGTTTGACTTTTGAGTCTTGCCTAAAAAAAGGCACTATGGGGGTGGCAAGAGCCTTTGCCAATATCCGAAAGCCCAGGGGTGACAGGTGCAAGCCGTCCCTAGCGAAGCAACGTGGCTTGTCGAGCATGTCATCCCAGGCTGACAGACACTGGATCCCCTTTGAATGACACCAAAATTTTAGCCAATTGTTAAAATCGATCATTTTGTCTTTATACTGTGGCATCATTCTAGGTGAGGGTAAGATGCTGCTCAAGGTCAGGGTCATACCGGCCTGGGCTACATGATCAGAGAGCTCCTCTGTCTCTCTTCATGTAGTCGAGGGAGGTACGCCTCCGGTCATTCACGCCAGCATGTACAATGACTGAGTCATATTTGTATTTGCTTTGGAGTGACCTGAGTGCTTGCGTTATGTGGTGGATCCTAGCGCCAGACAGGCAGCTCGCTGTGACCTTCTCTTTATTCAGCCTGGTGAGCGGGACGTCAGTGTGTCTGAGTCACCTATTACAAGGGTATCAGGTGTGTTATTCAGCCTTAAGGGCTGTGACTGCTTAGCACACTGACTTTGTGTGCTATGTGTTGTACGTGTTTTGTTTTGGGGTAGCGTTTGCTTGGATGTCTGCTTTGGAGGTCTCTGTTGCTTATGTAGACTTTTATTTAGAGCCTCCGAGAATGTTTTTGTGTGTTTGGTTCGCTGTTGTGGTGGGACTATGTGATACTGGAATTGTGTTGTGTGAGGTTACCTTCTCCTCCTGACTGGTTACTACACCAGTGTTGAGATGAGAGAGCTCAGCCTCCAGTTTGGCTATATGGTTGCATCTCTCACATATATTTGAACCTGTTTGGAGGAGGAGAGGGTTGTCCGTGTATATGAGACAGTTGTAACATTGCCTCAAAATTCCCAGATTCACCAGCTGGACTGGAGAGGAAACCATTGACTGACCTTTGGACATGCTAGAGTAATATAGGGAACTGAATTAAAACGGACCAATAGGGGACAAGGTAATCGTAGAGAGTATAAGAGTAAGTAGCAGTGCTTATGGTTTATTAGTGCTAACTTGTAAGATTACTTATTTGGACCAGTGAGGGGCCTTAGAATGAGAATATGGTGTTTCATTTGAGAGATAGAGCAGTTCTAAGGGAAAAAGTGAAGAGCAGACTTTGTGGAGCCAGGAATAGTTTAAACCCAATTAGGCGGCGCTGCCCGATGTTGCGCAAAACCGCGCAAAAGACGGTTTTAAGAGAGGGAGATCAAGGAGTTTGGAATTGACCCGAAATGGCCAATAAAACTACAGTTTCAAGGCAGTAACCACTCCCACAGGGGCAGGCAGGCTGCTCAACGTTTATCACTGCCACTGATGAACACAGAGACTTCCTTTTAGCCCAAGCAAACAATGGCCTTCAAGCAACTTACAAACAGTTCAGAACAGCGAATCTGTAACTGAACGTTCGTAAATCGCAGAAAAGTGGGGGGAAAAGCAAGATTTTTTTTGTTTTTTTGTTTTTTTAAGGAAAGCAGAGGTTCACAAGTATCAACAAGTTAGAACAGTGCAGTAAATGACCCCACACTTGAGGCCAGAGACAGATAAAATGCAAGTTTTAAGAAAAAAAAAACGATTTTAAAAATAAGTGCAGGCCCAAAATTCAGTAATCAGCTCTAGGTTGTGTTCTAAATACAGTTACCAACACAAAAATCAAGTTTAACAAGCCAGAAAATGTTCAAAAGTAGGCGGCAATGCAGAAGAACTTAACAAATAATCTGAAGCAAAATACTTAAAAACTCAAAAGTGGCTCCTTTCTTCTCTCAGCGTTTTCTCTTCTTGGTGGGTGATTCACCAACACCAACAAGTCCAAAAAGACTACAAAACCACGAGGCCATCGGGTTTTAAGAGAGGGAGATCAAGGAGTTTGGAATTGACCCAAAATGGCCAATAAAACTACAGTTTCAAGGCAGTAACGACTCCCACAGGGGAAGGCAGGCTGCTCAATGTTTATCACTGCCACTGATGAACACAGAGACTTCCCTTTAGCCCAAGCAAACAATGGCCTCCAAGAATTTAATGCATTCTGCTGAACAAGTTGGTAAACATACTTTGCAATGTGGTTTTGAGTCTTTAGAAGCATCTTGCAGGGCTGCTGTGACTGGCTCTTTTCTTAGAAGGCATGCTTGGCTTAAGGAGCAAAATGTACCAGATCATGTTAAAACTAAATTACTGGATGCTCCTTTTAACCAAGACCGCCTGTCTGGCAACAAAGCAGAAGAAGTTCTTAAAAAGATGGAGGAAAAAGTTAAATCTATGCAAACTGTAAAAGATTTCCTGCAAGTACAGCTTCCCAGATTTAGTAGGTATTGGCCTTCTAAGAATTGGTCTTTTCCTGTCTTCCAGGCCTTCTCAGTCCAAACCCAGGAGTAGCAGGCCACCTAAGCTACAGTCTCAAGTTACTCACAGGCCTAAGCAGTTGGGGCTCCCACTTCCAAAGATGGAAGTAGTAAGACACCCCCCCTTATGGAAAAATGTCACAGTGACTTAACCTTAAACCTTCCAAGCCCTGCTCATTTACCTGCCCCCTTAGGAGGAAAGATTGCCCCTCATGCAAAAATCTGGAAACTCATTACCCAGTACAAATGAGTTTTAAATATTGTTTTCCAAGGATACAGATTCCACTTCCACACCTTACCAACCCCAAACAGTTTGCCAGACCTTCCCCCAAACCAGTGGGCAGAAGCCCATCAGCAAGTTCTCTCTCTTCTAAGTATCAGGGCCATTCAACCTGTCCCAGCAGAAGAAAGGGGGCAATGTTTTTTACTGAAGACTTTTCCTGGTACCCAGAAAAGACAGCTCCTGGCATCCTATCCTGGACCTCTCTACTCTAAACATGTTTTTGGCAATCCCAAAATTCAAAATGCTGACACTTCAGCAGCTGCTTCCTGTGCTAGGCAAATATTCCTGGTTGGCAATCTTAGACTTAAATGAAGCTTACCTGCACATTCCAATAAGGGAATTTTGCAGGAAATACCTACGCTTCAGGGCAGGCTCCATGCAGTATCAGTTCTCTGCACTTCCCTTTGGCTTATTTACTGCACCCAGGGTATTCACAGTGTCTAGCTCCAGTAATTGCATTTTGCAGGCAAAGAAATATTCAAATATACCCATACCTGGACGATTGTCTAATTCATGCAGAAAGCCAGGCATGCTACTAAAACAACTGGCATTTGTAAAGAAACTTCTAAGATCTGTTTGGTACACTATAAATAAAAAGAAATCTCATCAAGTACCCTGCCAACAAATTGTATTCCTTGGAGCAAGCTTGAACACAACTTCCCAAATTACTTAACTCACGCCAGAGAAACAAGTTTATTTGACAGCCTACTTCAAACTACAAGCCACAAAGACCCAGCTATCTGCAAAGAAAATCCTGCAAGCCCTGGGGTTCATGGCCTCTTGCATTCTACTAATTCCGTATGCAAGACTGCATATGAGGAAACTACAGTGGTATCTAAAAAGCCTATGGTGTCAACATTTTCATGACCTGGAATCAATGATTCCTATGATCCCTTGTATAAAGACAGAGTTCCTTTGGTGGGCAGAGGCCTGCCACCACAACAAGGGGCTCCCATTTACTCTACCCCCTGCTGCCCAAACCCTAACAACAGACGCATCAGACTATGCATGTGGGGCTCACTTTGCAGGGCAGTGCATTCAGGGCAAATGGAACCCGAGTCAGATGCACCTGCATATTAATCAAAAAGAAATGTTAGCCATAGAGAATTCCCTGACAGCCTTCAAGGACCACATTCTTCCAGGACAGTTATTGGTTAAGACAAGACAACACCACGGTTATGTGGTACATAAACAAGCAGGGGGCAACCCATTCGTACCCTCTCTGCAGACTAGCCATGGCTCTGTGGAACACAGCCTTAAGCTATCAAGTGCACCTGCAAGCTCAATTCCTGCTAGGCAAGCTAAATTCACTGGCAGACGACCTAAGCAGAAATCGCATGGACCCACACGAGTGGAAACTGGAACCAAGGATATTCAACCTTTTGGGAAACAAATGGGGGAATTCAGAGATAGACCTGTTTGCCTCCCCTCAGAACTACCAATTGGACAAATTCTGCACAAGGACTCCCCACAGCCAAGCTTGGAAAGTGGATGCCCTGTCCTTCACCTGGGAAAACCTCTCAGTTTATGCCTTTCCCCCTCTGCCTCTCCTCTCGAAAGTTCTGCTAAAGATCAAACAGGACAAACCAAGGACAATACTGATTGCACCAGACTGGTCACGTCAGCACTGGTACCCCCTCCTGCGCATTATGTCACTGCTGGAACCATGGCACCTGCCTCAGACCCCATCCTTGCTGTCACAGCAGGAGGGTCAGATTCTGCACCCTCTGCACCAAACCCTGAACCTTGCAGCCTGGTTTATTACTTGAGTTCTCCAATAGCATCCCAAAGTAAGCAGGTGCTAGATGTCATTCTGGAGGCAAGGAGGCCTAGTACTAGAAAATCCTATGCTGAAAAGTGGAAAAGATACTGTTCTTAGAGCCAGACTCAGGGGATGGGCACAACGGTGCCCAGGTTACCGCATATTCTTCAGTACTTAACAGAGATGCTCCACAAGGGCCTTTCCTTCTAGTCAGTTAAAATTCATGCCTCTGCCATTTCAGTACAGTGTAATACTGAGCCACCCCTCTTCTCTCACCCCCTGCTAAAGCAATTCCTTAGAGGGGCCAAAAAATTAAGACCACCCAGGGGAGCCCCTACTCCTGCCTGGGACCTCAACTTTGTATTGGAAAAGCTCACCCTACCTCCTTTTGAGCCAGCTGCAACTGCAGAGTTGAAATTCCTTTCTTAGAAATCAGCCTTCCTTCTAGCCATAACTTCAGTAAGAAGAGCGTCTGAATTACAGGCCCTCATGGCAGTTGAGCCCTTCATCATCTTCCATGCAAACTGGGTGTCCCTCAGGACCAATCCTTCCTTTACGCCCAAGGTAGTGTCTAGTGTGACCCTCAATCAGTCCATTCTTTTGCCTATCTTTTTCCCAAATCCACAAAACAAAAGGGAATGAATACTGCACTCTTTGGACGCACACAGACAATTTAGATTTTATTTGGACAGGACTAAGCCTCTCAGAAAATCTGAACAGCTGCTAGTTGGCTTTGCTGCAGGGGCAGAAGGGAAGGCCATTTCAAAGCATTCATTTCTGCTATAAGCACCATGGAAAGCCTTACCCCATAGGGGATAAGATCACATTCCACCAGGGCTGCATCTACTTCTACAGCCTTTCTCAGAGGTTTCCCTACCAGGGACATCTTAGAAGCTGCTACCTGGAGCTGTGTACATACCTTCACCAAACATTACCGCATGCCTATTTTTTCTAAATTCAGAACTGGTTTTGCCACTGCAGTGTTGCAGGGCTTAATAGCTGGTCCTAATGCTCTCTAACTTCCTCCTTCCTTTTTTAGCTTTGGGAATCAACCCAAATGTAATGATTTGAATAGTGAAACATGAAGAACATAGTAAATTTGCGTACACTTATCATAAATGTAGATGTTTGAGTGTATTCACTGTTGCAGTCCTGGTTACTCTCCCTCCAGCCCCCCTGACTTCTCTTGGCTGTACTTTTATTCTTGTTTAGTGCATTTCTGCTTTCTGGTCTATTTGCTTTTTGTTGAATGTGTAACCTAACATATAATTGCTTCCCATTATGGGGGCACATGACATCTGGGGCAAGAAAAACTGATGTAATGGCGTCAGCTGCATGTTTTATAACCCTGACGACCTGACGTCATGGAAGAAGAAACATCATCCGATGCAGGGATCCAAGACTTTGATATTCAGGCCAACTGAGGGCTGCCTGCAGGCAGATAACCCAAATGTAATGACTGCAACAGTGAATACACTTGAACATCTACATTTATGGTAAGTGTACACAACTGTACTTTCTGTATACTCTTCCAGATAGAAAACAGGTGGCTTATCGTTGGGCTATTAACTATGTATTGGAAAAATGAACTCTTGCTCCATTTGAAACCAGCTCATCAGGCTGTTTTGAAGTTCATAAAATGGAAAACAGTTTTCTTGTTTGCTCCAACTTCTGCAAGTAGAATGTCAGAGTTGCAAGCTTTCATGGTGGTTCAACCTTGTCTTATTTTCCACATACAGGGTTTCCTTAAGAGATAATCCTTTTATGGTCAAAGTGGTGTCTGAGTTTGCTTTGAACCATCCTGTACATCTCGTCTTCTTTCCAGAACCCCAAAACAAGGGAGAGATGATTCTTCATACCTAGGATGTCCACAGACAATTCAGCTGTTATCTCGACAGAACTAAAACCTTCAGAACCTCTGGTCAGTTTTTCATTTCTTATGAAGGAAAGAAAAAGAGCAACTTGTTTCAAAGCAATCTGTTTCCAAATGGATGTCATATCCTGTTTCCTTTTGTTATAACTACCACCACAAGTCAGTTCCAGGTATGGTCAAAACACACATTTCCAGGGCCTTGGCTTCATGTGTGGATTTTTGGAAAGGAGTGGAATTGAAGTGTTCTAGAATCAGCAACTTGGTTCTCTGTACATACTTTACAAAGCATTACAAAATGGATTCCTTTTCCAGGTCTAGAGTAGGCTTTGCTAGTACATTATCCAGGAGCTCCTGGACCCACACCTTTCCTCCTCCCTGGCATTATAAGCTGTGGTAGTTTGCCCATATAGCAAAGGCTGTTTGCATCTATGTTCAAATGGTGAACCTAGTATAGTTTTGTAAGTAAACTATTATAGCAGTAAATGATGTTCTTCGTGTTTCACTGTTGCAGTCATTACATTTGGGGTAATCTGCTGCAGGTTGCCCTCAGTCGGCCTGATTAACATAGTCTTGGGTCCTGCGTTGCTTGCTGTCCCTTCTTCCATGACGTCAGATCGTCAGGGGTATAAAACATGCAGCCGACGCAATTACATCAGTCTTTCTTGCCGTGCAATGCCCGAAGCAGAAGCAGTTCATAAGTGCCGGTCGGCCGACTCCTGAAATTTTCGTTTTCGAGTTTCAGAACTGAAGTCTTCAACTAAAAAGTTAAGTACCCCGTTGGGGAAACTTTTTCTTGCTCCTTAACAATGTCAGTAAATGTTAATTGCATTACTTGTGGGAAGCAAATACTTCATAAGGATTTTCATTTGTACTGTATTCCTTGCCTAGGCTCTGACCACAACGTACCTTGCTGTCAGTTTTGTGCTAAATTTAATCAACGCACTATTAAACGTCAATATATTTTTGCTTCTAAATATTTTGGCTCATGCTTTAATTACCCAGAAGTGTCATCGGTTAGCAATCCGACTACCGGAATACCTAAAAAACGCAAAGAAAAAGACAGAGACAGGCCATCGAGGTCCAAAACTGACGACAACGCTTCTCCTAAGCCAGTCACCAGTTTGCCGATACTCAGTGAGGTGCTTTTGCAGCCCCTGATACCCACTACTTCTGATTCGCAGGCCTCTACTGAGACCCATTCGGAGTCTGGTATGCCGCGAGATGCTTTAATTATGGAACCCGCGGATGTCTCTACCTTAGATGGGTCCGGAGCCACTGTGCAGGCACCGGCTTCTGAGGGTGTTTTCAGGTCTACAGATTTGTATATTAGACTGACGCCATCTTCAAAACTAAGGCCAAAATCTAAATCTCTGTCTAAAAAAACGATGCCTGGGCCACATGTGCAGGCCCCTATGCCTAAAAAACAAATGATCAAAATGGCTGAAGATTTAATTACTCTGATCAGGGATAGGGTTAGCCAAACCCCCCCCCCCCCTTCTAAGAGGCCTAGGGAAGATATTGATTATGAATCAAGTGAACAGGATTCTATTTCTTCTGACTCTTTTAATGAACAGGATTTGTCAATACCTACTTATGAGGACTCTGATGCAGAAGATTCCATTCCTTCTGCTTCTCCCCCTGAGGATTTTTCCTTTGGAGAAACTTTACATGCCTTACGGGAACATTTCCACTGGGAAAGTCAGGATTTCTCTGAATCTAAGAAGAGACTTAGGGATTTTCTTCTTCTTCCTCAGCAAAGGCCTTTGACTATACCTCCTGTTCTAGACATTGTTGTTGATGTTTTTTTCAGAATCTAGTATGGCTCCTGATTCTCTGCCTCTGGCTCCTTGTAAGCCAGACAGATACTACAGGGTTCCTGACTCCCACAAATTCCCTTTCAAAAATCCTATTGCAGATCCTGAAACCATTTCTCAGGGTCCCAAGGGCATTAAGGGCTCTACTGCTAAAAACCCTACCCCTTCTGATAGAGATTCCAGGGCGTTGGATAGATGGGGTAAGAAGGTTTATACTTCTGCAACCTTGGCAATCAGGGCTTTAAACTGTCAATTGTATATGCTTAAATATCAGCAGCATATCATTGGGACTGCTTAAACAGAAAATTATGTTAATTTCTGACTGTGTGGAAAATAAAGATTTATAGGATTTATTGCATTCAGCTGAACAAGTTGGAAAACATACTTTGCAATGTGGTTTTGATTCTTTGGAGGCATCTTGCAGGGTTGCTGTAACTGCTGGATTTCTGCTAAGAAGGCATGCTTGGCTCAAAGAGCAAACTCTGCCTGATCATGTTAAAGCAAAATTGTTCGATGCTCCTTTACAACAGGACCATCTCTTTGGTAATAAGGCTGAAGAAGTTTTAAAAAAATGGAAGATAAAGCTAAATTTATGCCAACTGTGAAAGTTTTCTTAGAAGTCCATCCTCCAAGATTTAGTAGGCACTGGCCTACTAGTATCTGGTCCCTTCCAGTTCCTTTGAGAGCCACTCAAGTCAAACCCAGACATTCCAAAGGCTCCAGGTTTCAGTCACAAGGGACGTTTAGAACAAAAAAATGGGGTGCCTCCTCCTCCAAATCTGGAAACAGCAAGGCATGTCCCTATGGTAAGCAGTCTCAATGACTTCCCTCTATACTTACCAAGCACTTACCTTTTAGCCGCCCCTTTTGGTGGAAAACTGGCACTTCATGCAAGAAATGGCAACTTATACCAGGGCAATTGGGTTTTAAATATAGTACCCCAGGGATAAAGATTTCATTTCCACACATTGCCAATCCCAAATGGATGGCCAGACTTGCCCCCAAATCAGTGGGCAGAGGCCCAGAAACAAGTACTGTGTCTCATGAACATGGGAGCTATTCAACCAGTCCCAGAAGAGGAAAAGGGACAAAGTTTCTATTCAAGACTTTTCCCGGTACCTAGAAAAGACAAATCATGGCGTCCAGTTCTGGACTTACCTACTCTAAACACATTTCTGGACATTCCAGAATTCAAGATGCTGACTCTTCAACAGTTAATTCCTATGCTAGGCAAAAATGCCTGGTTGGTAACTCTAGACGTAGAGGCTTACCTGCGTATCCTAATCAGGGAATCTTGCAGAAGATACCTCCACTTCAAAGCAGGCTATTTGTATTACCAGTTCTCTGCACTGCCCTTTGGCTTATCTACTGCACCCAGGGTCTTCACAAAGTGCCTGACTCCAGTAATTGCATTTTGCAGGCAAAGAAATATTCAAATATATCCATACCTGCATGATTGTCTAATTCAGGCAGAAAACAGGGACATTCTTCAAAAACATCTGGCATTTGTAAAACTGGTTCTAACTTGTCTAGAATACACAACAAATGAAAAGAAATCACAACTGGTACCCTCTCAAAAAATTACATTCCTTGGTGCAAGCTTGAATACAACTGCCTAGATGGCTTACCTTATGCCAGAAAAGCAAATTCATTTGGTAACTTACTTCAAACAAGTGGCCACAAAAACTCTGCTATCTGCAAGACAAATTCTGCAAGCCTTGGGGTTCATGGCCTCCTGCATTCTTCCAATTCCATATGCAATTCTGCATATGAGGAAACCACAGTGGTACTTAGAGTTTATGGAGTCAGCATTGTCACAGCCTGAAAACAATGATTCCTATCATACCTTTCCTGCAACTTGAGTTCCTATGGTGGGCAGAGGCCTGCCACCAAAAGAAGGGACTACCATTCACTCCACCCTCTGCCACCCAAACCCTAACTACAGACGCATCAGACAATGCTTGGGGGGCTCATCTGGTGGGGAAGTACATTCAGGGCAAATGGAACCCAAATCAAATGCACCTTCATATCAATCAAAAAGAGATGCTAGCTGTACAGAATGCACGGACAGCCTTCAAGGACTACCTTCATCAAGGACAATTAATGATAAAGACAGACAACACCACAGTTATGTGGTACATAAACAAGAAGGGGGGTACACACTCCCTACCCCCTTTGTAGACTAGCCATGTCATTGTGGAACACGGCCTTGACCTATCAAATACAACTACAAGCTCAATTCCTGCCAGGAAAGATGAATACTCTGGCAGAAGAACTAAGCAGAAATCTCATGGACCCACTCGAATGGAAACTGGAACCACGGATTTTCAACATGTTTATACACAAATGGGGGAGTCCAGACATAGATCTTTTTGCCTCACTCCAGAACTATCAGTTGGACAAATTCTGCACAAGGACTTATCACAAAAAAGCCTGGAAAGTGGGTGCTGTATCATTCAGCTAGAAAAGCCCATCAGTCTATGCTTTTCCCCCTCTGCCTCTCCAAAGTTCTACTAAAAGTCAAACAGGACAAACCAAAAATGATTTTGATTGCTCCAGACTGGCCATGCCAACACTGGTACCCACTCCTGCACAGTGTGTCGCACCTTCCATCGTGGCACCTGCCTTAGACACCTTACTTACTGTCTCAGCAGAACAACCAAATTCTGGACACTCAGCTCCAAACTTTGAACTTTGCAGCGTGGCTAATCACCTAAATTCACCCTTAGCATCCCTCAGCAAACCTGTGATGGATGTCATTTTGGAGGCAAGAAGGCCTAGTACTAGAAAATCTTATGCTGACAAATGGAAAAGATTCTGTGCCTGGAGTCGGTCACAAGGGATAAGCACAACAGTACCCAATATTCCTCAGATTTTACAATACTTAACTGAGATGCTTCACAAGGGCCTGTCCTTTTCTTCCATAAAAATCCATGCATCAGCCATTTCAGCTCATTACAACACAAAACTTCCCCTCTTCTTTCATTCTCTACAAAAGCAGTATCTCAGAGGGGCAAAAAACTTAAGACCACCCAGGAGAGCTCCAACCCCTGTCTGAGACCTCAATTTTGTATTGGAAAAACTCAGTCTCCTTCCTTTCCAGCCAGCTGCTACTGCAGACTTAAAATTTCTCTCCTGGAAAACAGCTTTCCCTTTAGCAGTCACTTCAGCTAGAAGGATTTCCGAATTACAGGTTCTTATGGCAGTGGAGCCTTTCATTATTTTTCATGCGGACAGGGTGTCTCTCATCACCAATCCATTCTTAATGCCAAAGGTGGTATCCAGTGTAGCTCTTAATCAGACCATTCATTTGCCAACTTTTTTTCCCAATCCACAGAACAAGGGTGAGCGGATTCTGCATTCATTGGATGTACACAGACAACTTAGATTTTACTTAAACAGGACAAAATCTCTAAGAAAATCTGAACAACTACTGGTGGCATTTGCTGCAGGGGCAGAGGGAAAGGCTATTTCAAAGCAGACTATTTCTAAACGGATAAGCCATTGTATTTGTTTCTGCTACATGCACCATGGTAAAACTATCCCCCAGGGGATCAGGTCTCATTCCACCAGGGCTACATCTACTTCTACAGCCTTTTTCAGAGGTGTTCCTACCAGAAACATTCTAGAAGCTGCTACCTGGAGCTCAGTTCATACGTTCACCAATCATTACCATTTACCTTTCTTCTCTAAATCCAGAGCTGGCTTTGCCACTGCTGCCCTGCAGGGCCTTATATCTGGTCCTAATGATGTATAAATCCATCCTCCCAACCAAAGCTTTGGGAATCTACTCAAATGTAATGACTGCAACAGTGAAACACGAAGACCACAGTACAGTTGTGTACACTTACCATAAATGTAGATGTTCGAGTGTATTCACTGTTGCAGTCCTGGTTACCATTCCCTCCAACTCCCTATTTTTCTCTTACTATACCTCTACTTTCCTTTACTATGCTTAAAAGCCTTTTTAATATATTTGCTTTTGTTTGGAGGTATATTTTTGTGTTTTTAATTACTTAAAAATTTGGCTCCCCATTTGGGGGGCACCTGACATCTGGGATAAGAAAAACTGATGTAATCTCGTCGGCTGCATGTTTTATACTTCTGACGTCATGGAAGAAGGGACAGCAACTGACGCAGGACCCAATACTTTGTTAATCAGGCCGACTGAGGGCAACCTGCCAGAAGATTACCCCAAATGTAATGACTGCAATAGTGAATACACTTGAACATATACATTTATGGTAAGTGTACACAACTGTACTTTCAAATGATCACTGTTGCAGTAGCTGCTTCCTCCCCTTGTTCCCCTTATTTTGGTATATTGTTTTATCGCCATGATGTGCACATTGCTCTTTATTTACCTAGCTTTATCCTCTTTCAGGGCAGTAGTCTCTCTTTCAGTTGGCATGAAGGCTGTATGGTGTTGTTACCCATACCTTTTATTTTCTATTGGTCTGCTTGAGCCCTTAACAGTCTGGGCACGTGGAAGGTGCCTTTAATCTCTGGAAGTGGTCTGTTATATCCTATGCAAGATATAACCCATATAGCTAAGACTACTGCAGCAGTGATCATACAAGCTGTTATTTTAAGTTTACCTATGCTTTTTTTATGGTAGCAGACTTGGCTACATTTTGATTAGATTTTTAGAAGCCTTTGTTATTAGGAATACCATTTTAGTTTTGGGCACAATCACATTGACCTATACTTGTCTAAGCACAGCTATTTGCCTACCACAAGCGTTTGGTTTTATAGGGAATTCTGATTCAAAGAACAAAACATTGAGCAGTGTGAGATATTTAAGAGAGTCTCTTACCACCTTCTTCAGGAAGTAAACAAGTGTGAGATCTGTTTTGGTTTCTGCTAGTAGTTGGAGAGATTTTGTCTCGTACAGTTGGACATAAAATGGTTGAAAGAGTTATGATTTCCTGCTACAGTGACTTGTCCTCTAAAGTGCTTTCCTGTGGTAAGTACCTTTTATATATGTCTTTTTCATTTTGTTAATTTAACCAGGTAACCTCATTGGATACGTCTGTTTTCAAGGATGTCTCAGGAGCCCTTTGTGGTTAATTGAACTGCTCAGAATCCCAAAGTAGGCAATTGGAGGTATAAAGAATCAAACATTGTGCCCTGGACTACAAGAAGGTGGTTAACAACTCAGTATTAATCCTTGGGACTGCTGCCAGACAACTTTTCATAACTACTTTTCAATTACTAAAATATGTAGCTAACACTGCAACTTGTGTGACAAAGTAGGGCTGCTAAAGACTTGACTCCGAGTCACTTGAGAACAAATAACGATATGAGTCCTGTGGTATGAGTTAACCCCCCTAGTCAGTATTAGACAGTAGTTTTACTCTTATCAAATTAAAAAGATGAGCTTTCATCCCTTATTCAGAACCTTGTAAGATATTTTAATTAAGAATTAAGATGATCAACATTAAATCACTCCTGCAGTAGCCTAACTTGTATGATGTGTATCCTAACCATGGCCAGTTTTCAGAGCTTCAGGGCACCTTCAATGTACCCTTATTGCTGAGTGGGTCAAGGGCTCGAGCAGAGGTATATAAAAGCAAAGAGCTAGGGTGTCAAAAGCTTCATAACTTGACATGGACTTGCGCTCCCTCTTCAGGCTTTTTGGAACTGATGCTTGGCTAGTGATCTTTAAATGCTAGGTAGATAAGTCTTTTTCTGGGGGAAAAAACTTCCATTACTATTTTTTTCTCAGGGACAAATTTTTTTTCTTTCATAATATTTATTCTTTGTGCTAACAGATGTATTTTTCGGACTGCTGTTACTCTTCAGGGTTATTTTGCTCATTCAATAATTCACATAAGTTACCTAGATTTTTCAACCGTCCTTTTCAAAGTTCAATAAACATTTTCCTCTATTTCAGGACCCCTTTTTTAAGAAGGAAAGTAGGCAATCTCAGCAAAGTTCAAACAAACAATTTTAAAAAAAAAATGTCAAGGAAGCCCAAAGAAAAAAAGTTTCCCCAAACCAAGGACAGTCCAAAAGGTCAGAATGACTACTTTACCCTTTCAGCTACCCCCACACACACACTGCACACTAGCAATCCTCTTCATCTGTCCCTCGCTGTATGCCTTTATCTTCCCCAGTGGCGTCAGATTATCCCAGAAAAATGGTTTCTTAGAGTCTTCCAGTGGGGTTACAGGCAGCTGATAAAATCTATTTCCCTTTTTCAAGGGTTTCCCCCCTTATCCTGTAAACCAGAGATGTTCTTTGTGTTTCACTGCTGCAGTCATCACACTTGAGTTATCCTGCCATGGGTAGCCCTTAGTCGGCCCAAATACCAGAGGCTTAGTATTTTTGCGTCGGTTGCTGTTGCTCCACGGCTGACGTCAGGTCATCAATGGTATAAAATCAGGCTGCCGACGCCATTGCATCAGTCTTTCTTGCTGAGGAGCCCGAAGCAGAAGCAGTTTGCATGAGTGCTGGTCGGCCGCTACCCGAGTTTTCATTTCCAAATTGAAGTTGAAGTCTTCTAAAGCTAAGTACCCCGTTAGGGATACTTTTTTCTTGCCTAATCGATGTCAGAAAAAGTTAACAATTGTCTCGCTTGTAGAAAGCAAATAACCCACTGAGACTTCCATTCTTACTGCGTCACCTGTTGAGGCCCAGACCACAACATCCCTCTCTGTCGCTTTTGTGCTTTGTTCAACGCCAGAACTATACATTGGGCCCTTATTGTACCTAAATATTTTCGCTCTCAGCCTTCATATTCCGATAATGGCTTCGGTAAGCCATCCGACTACCGATCTTCCGAAAAAATGTAAAGATAAAGACAGAGATAGACTGCACAGATTCAAAACTGCCGACAGCGCTTCCGTTAAGCTAGTCGTCAGTTCTCCGGTCCTCAGTGAGGCGCTTTCACAGCCTTTGATGCCTGCTTCTGTGGATTCGCAGGCCGCTACCGAGACCCGTTCAGAGTCCGGTGTGCCGCGAGATTCATCTTCGACTAAGGATCCTGCGGATGTCTCTACCTTGGATGAGTCCAGAGCCGCTGAGCAGGCACCAGCTTTCAAGGAAGTTTTTCACACTACCGATACTCGACACAAACCAATGACTTCTTTCGCGTCTTCAGTTCTTTCTAAAACTGCCGAGTTTCTAAGTCCCAGGGTATGAACTACGCCTAAAAAACCGATGACACAAGCTCGGGCACCTGCTTCCATGCCTCAATCTGAAATGCTTAAATTGGCGGAAGACCTTATTATACTTATTAGGGGAAGTCAGGCTACCCCTTCCAAAAAAAAGAGACTTGTCCCCAGTAATTTTGTCTGAACAGGAGTCTGATGAGACTGAGGTTTCTGTATATGAAGACATGCAACCCCTCTCTGCTTATAAGGATTTTGATGCAGAGGAATCCGTTCCTTCTGCCTATCCTCCTGAGGATTTTTCATTTGGTGAAACCCTGCATACTTTAAGGGAGCATTTCCAGTGGGAATGTCAGGACTATCCTCAGTCAAAAAAGGGACTCAGGGAATTCTTAGATTTACCACAGCACAGACCTTTAGCCATTCCTCCTGTCCTGGATGTTGTGGATGATTTTTTTATGGAATCCAGTTTGACTCCTGACACCCTTCCTCATGCTCCCAGGAAACCTGACAAGTACTACAGAGTCCCTGACTGTCTCAAATTCCTTTTCAAAAAATCCTACTGCTGACCCAGAGGTCATCTCCCAAGGATCTAAAGGAATTAAAGCAACGTCAGCTAAGAATCCCACCCCCTCAGACAGGGATTCCCAAGCTTTAGACAGATGGGGTAAAAAAGTGTACACCTCTGCACCTGTTGCTACTAGAGCACTAAATTGTCAGTTCCACATGCTGAAATAGCAGCATACCATGGAACTCCTCAAACAAAAAATATCTTCCTTTCCTGCTTGTGCATAAAATAAAGAATTACAAGTGCTTATGCATTTTGCAAGCCAAGTTACTAAGCACAGCTTACAATTTGGCTTTGATGCCCTAGAATCATCTTGTAGGGCAGCAGTCACTGGTTCTGGCCTTAGAAGGCATGCTTGGCTTAAGGAGCAGACCTTGCCAGACCATGTCAAATCAACATTTCTGGGCACAGCATTGAACAAATACAATTTGTTTTGCATCAAGGCAGAAGTCTTAAAAAAGATGGAAGAAAAAGCTAAATCTATGCAGACAGTTAGACTTCTTACAGGTCCAGCCACTAAGCTTCAGTAGGCATTGCCCCTCCAAGCACTGGTCCTTTCCAGCCCCCTCCAGGCCAGCTCAACCAAGACCTAAGGGAAGCAGACCCTCCCAGACAGCAGTCCCAGGGAATGCAGTGATCTAAGCAATGGAGTTCCTCCTCTTCAAAAACAGGGCGTGCTAAGCCACCCCCTTATGGTAAGAACTCACAGTGACTTTACACCTCCACCCCTTACCTCTGCCCACCTGCTTGTGCCCCTAGGAGGAAAACACTCCTTCCATGCAAACAACTGGGCCTCTATTACCAACAACCGATGGGTCCTCAACAGTTTCCCTAGGATACAAATTTTATTTCCACCCTCTGCCAACCCCAAAAGGGTTCCCAGGTCTTCCTCCATACCAGTGGGCAGAGGCCAAAAAGCAAGTCCATTCCCTGCTCTCCATGAGGGCGATGCAGCATGTTCCTGCAGACCAGATAGGCCAAGGTTTCTATTTCCGACTTTTCCTGGTACCCAGAAAAGAGGGCACCTGGCACCCAATCCTTGATCTATCCATTCTAAACACCTTTCTGGTGATACCAAAATTTGAAATGCTCACCCTCCAGTAGCTTTTTCCTATCCTTTCCAAGGATGCCTGGTTAGCCACCCTAGACCTAAGAGGGCTACCTGCACATCCCAATCAGGGAATCATGCAGGAGATACCTATATTTCAGGGCAGGATCTCTGCACTTTAAGTTCTGTGCACTTTCCTTTGGCTTATCCACTTTTCCCAGAGTTTTCACAAACTGCCTGGCTCCAGCCATTGCCTTTTGCAGACAAAGGAATATCCAAATTTACCCATACTTAGATGACTGCCTAATTCAGGCAGACAGTCAGGAAAAGCTGCTCAAGCACTTGGCCTTTGTAAAGTCCCTACTGAACTCCCTAGGGTTACACTGTCAATGAAATGAAATCCAAACTAGTACCCACCCAAAGGAATATTCTTGAGAGCAAGCCCGGACACAGCATCCAAGATGGCATTCCTTACACCAGAAAAGCAAACTTACCCGACAGCCTACTTCTCTCAACTAGCCACCGGACCCCAGTTATCTGCAAGGAAACTCCTGCAAGCTCTGGGTTCATGGCATCTTGCATTAAACTCATTCCATATGCCAGACAGCATATAAGGAAACTTCAGTGGTACCTAAAAAGCCTTTGGTGTCAACACTGTCAAGACCTGGAAACTCATACCCATGATACCTTGCTTCAGGAAAGATTTTCTTTGGTTGGCAGCAGCATGCTCCCACAACAAGGGACTACCTTTCTCACCATCCCCCGCCACCCAGACCCTCACCACAGACGCATCAGAGTATGCCTGGCATGCGCACCTGGACAGCAGGTGCATACAGGGCCAATGGAGCCCACAGCAAATCCACCAAAAAGAGATGTTAGCTGTTCAGCATGCATTGGCAGCTTTCAGGCCCCTTCTCTCCCCAGGGGCTCTCCTGATCAAAACAGACAACACCACTGTGATGTGGTATATCAAGAAGTGGGGAAGGACTCACTCCTACCCTCTATGCCGGCTGGCCATGACCCTTTGGCACACCGCCTCTACCATGCAACTCCACCTGCCAGCACAATTCCTACAAGGTTTTCTAAACTCTCTGGCAGACCACTTAAACAGAAATCTTCTGGACCCACACAAGTGGCAGCTAGGCAAAAGAACCTTCACCCTAATAACTCAGAAATGGGGCACCTCGAAGGTCGACTTCTTTTCCTCCCATACCAACCATCAGCTCAGCACGTTCTGCACCAGGGATCATCACTGCATGGCTTGGAAAGTGGATGCCCTGTCCTTCCCCTGGGTCAATCTGTCGGTCTATGCCTTCCTCTACTACCTGTTATCACCAGGGTACTGCTCAAAATAATGGAGGAAAAACCAAGGACAATTCTTATTGCTCCTGACTGGCCTCACTAGCACTGGTATCCACTGCTGCACAGCCTGTCCCCACTGTCACCATGGCATCTCACTCAGACCCTATCCCTCCTGACTCAGACGGGAGGAGAATTCATGCATCCCCAATTGCAGACCCTCGGTTTGGCAGCTTGGCTTATTCCATAACCACTGATCAATCTGCCAACCTCAGTAAACTGGTTCTAGATGTTATATATGAGGCCAGATGCCCTAGCACTAGAAAGTCTTATGCTGACAAATGGAAAACGTTCTGCACCTGAAATCAGGCTAAGGGAGCCGATACAGCACAGCCCTCCCTCTCATCCTGGATTTCTTAGCTGACTTGCTACACAGTGGTATCTCTTTTTCCTGTTTTAAAATTCATGCCTCTGCATTATCTGCTCATTTCCACTCGTTGAGCAGCCCCTTTTCTCACACCCTCTGATCAGTCAATTCTTAAGAGGGGCTAGCAACTTGAGGCCACCCAGAAGAGCACCTACCCCAGCTTGGGACCTTAACTTTGTGTTGGAAAAGCTCACCCTGCCCCCCCCTTCAAACCAGCATCTTCAGCAGAGTTAAAATTTCTCTCCTGGAAGACTGCTTTCCTTCTGGCCATCACTTCAGCCAGAAGGGTCTCCGAGCTGCAAGCACTCATGGCTGTGGAGCACTTCATCATCTTCCATGCTGACTGTTTCCCTCAGGACTAATCCATCCTTCATGCCCAAAGTGGTGTCCAGTGTAGTTCTCAACCAGTCCATTCATTTGCCAACATTTTTTCCCTAGCCCACAGAACAAGGCAGACAGGATCTTGCACTCTGTAGATGTGCACAGACAGCTCAGATTTTATCTAGACAGGACTAAATCATTCAGAAAGTCTGATCAATTGCTGGTTAGCTTTGCTGCAGGGGCAGAGGGCAAAGCCATCTCCAAACAAACAATTTCCAAATGGATAGCACATTGCATCCATTTATGTTACAAGCAACACAGAAAGCCTCCCCCTAAGGGGGTAAGAACTCACTCCACCAGAGCAACCTCTGCCTCTGCAGCTTTCCTTAGAGGAGTCCCCACCAGGGACATCCTGGAAGTTGCCACCTTGACATCTTTTCACACTTGCACCAAACATTAACATTTGCCTATCTTCTCCAAATCCAGGGCAGGCTTTGCCACTGCAGTCTTGCAGGGCATCCTGGCCAGCCCCTATTCTCCTCGACTGCCTCCACCCTTTTCCTCAGCTTTGGGAATCAACCCAAATGTGATGACTGCAACAGTGAAACACGAAGAACATAGTACAGTTGTGTACACTAGGTGTTCGAGTGTATTCACTATTGCAGTCCTGGTTTCCATCCGTCCACCCCCCTCTTCTTTCTCTCTCTCCTTACAAGGGGCATTTTGGTATTTACTTTCTACTGGTGGGGTTCTTCTACCATAACCTGGCTCCCACTTGGGGGCTCCTGACAGGGCAAGAAAAATTGATGTAATGGTGTCGGCTGCCTTACTTTATACGGCTGACGACCTTGACGTCAGTCCTAAAGTGACAGCAACCAACTCAGAAATACTAAGCCTTTGGTATTCGGCCTGGCCCGAGGGCTACTCTGGCAGGGATAACCCAAATGCGATGACTGCAGCATTGAATACACTCGAGCATCTACATTTATGGTAAGTGTACACAACTGTGCTTTTTATCTAGACAAAACTAAGTCCATCAGAAAATCTAACCAACTCTTTGTATCCTTCCACCTTAGGCCCTGAACAAGGCAGTCTCCAAACAGACCATTTCCTGTTGGATTAGGAAAACTATTTGCTTCTGTGACTCCCACCATGGCAAGCACTTACCCATGGACTAAGAGCTCATCCAACCTCCAAAGCCTTCCTCAAAGGCCTAGACACAGCATCCATCCTGGAAGCAGCCACCTGGTCCACCATTCACACCTTCACCAGACTCTACAAATTGGACCACGTATCCAGAGCCTGGGCAGGGTTTGCTAGAGAAATCCTGCAGAGTTTTGTGGAATCAGCTACATCTACCGCCACCCTTCCCTCTAATTAAGCTGTGGTACTATCCCACACTAAGAAAACTGCAACATAGGAATAGAAGGACATAGAATGGTTGTTTAAAATCTTACCATGACCATAGATGTCCTTCTCTTCCATGTTGCAGTATTCCTTCCCACATACCTATCCCCCTTTTTTACTATTTACCTGTCTAAAAGGCACTCTGAGCCACTACCCTAGACTAGATTCAGACTAGCCAGCATGACATCACTTGCTACACTCTATGGGACTGTCCGACTGGCATTTAAGTTCTGAGGTCTATGCATGCAGACGTCACATTTAAGGTCCCTGTTTTTGTGGCCATACATGTGACGTCCCACTCACCTACAGCAGCCAGTCTTAAGCTTTTGTGTAGGAGCTGACATTTGGGTCGTCTGAGCCCACACTAAGAATACTGCATCATGGAAGAGCAGGCCATCTATGGTTATGGTAATATTTTACACAACTATTCATTCTCCCTTCTGTGGAAACTGGCCAAGGGCAATTACCACAGACTTCCCCACAGAATGGATTTACTCATATAAGGTAGTGGTTGCTTAGTACACCTTAATCTGAAAGCACTTCAGCTGACTGCCTGAATTCTAGGATATTGATGCCCTTTAGGCACCTTTTTTTTCCTGAGTTTGTGCAGCAGGTACTACCGGGGGCTTAAAAAAAAAGTGCTGCTAGAAAATCGTATGCAAGTGTAATAGCTTTTCTAATTGGCATCATGCTAAGAACTAGGTCTCTTTTTTAGGCCCAAATGCCTCTGGTTCTAGATTATTTAAGATTTGTTATTCTCTGTCCTTCATATTTGTCTAGCAATATTTATCTTTTAGCTGTTTCTGCTTGTCTGCTCTTTGATCCCCCCATTTCCACAACTTCTCAAGTCACATTTTTTTAAAATGGTTTTACATATCCATACACCTAGAAATCAAGGGGCTTCTCCTTGGGAAAATAAATTTGTGCTTTAAAATTTAACACTTTTTTCATTTGAACCAACTAATTTGGTTGATTTGAGGTTCTGACTTGGAAAACTGTGTAACTCATTGCCCTGACTTCTACAAAATTGAGTTTGAGATCCTGGCTGTTATGGTGAGTCAACCCTACATAATTTCCTACAAGGACAATGTTTCTTTGAAATCAGATCCTCCTTTTGTGCCTAAAGTGGTTTCAGAGTTTACCTTGAGACAGTCTACTAATCTCCCTGTATTCTTTTCAGAACCTAAACACTATTAAGAAAGACTGTTGCATGCTGTGCGTGTCCACAGACAGCTCATTTATCACTTGGATAAAACAAAATCCTTACAGAAGGTCAGTCAGCTTTTTGTTTCCTATGAAGGTAAAAAAAAGGGAACCAGCATCAAGGCAGACAATTTCCATATGGTTGTCTCATATTTCTTTGTCCTGTTCACTTCCAGGCAGAATCAGGAGTCACTTTAGTAGGGCTTTGGTTTCTTATATTGCTTTTTGGAAGTTGTTGGATTGGATTCTAAAAGTAGTCTACAGTCAGAAATATTGTATTCTGTACATATGTATATACTTTTCACAAATTATTATCAGTTGGATTCCATTTCTGGGTTCAAAACTAGCTTTGCTAGGTCCATTCTCCAGGGACTTCTGGAGTCTTCATTCTTTCCTCAGCCCTTTGTAATCGTAAGCTTTGATAATTTGCCAGCACATCGCAGACTCCTTGCAGCAGTGATCGTATGATGAGCATGGCACAGATGTTCATCGTGCATACAGCTGCAGTCATAACAGATGGGGTTTCCTGCCATCAGGCGGGTCCTCGGTCGGCCGAATTCCAAAGGCTAGGTCCGGCGTCAGATGTCGTCGCTTCTTCCCTGACGTCAGTGCGACAGGGGTATAAAAGAACCAGCCAACGCCATTTTCTTCAGTCTTTCTTGCCGCGCGGTGCCCGAAGCAGAAGCAGTTCGCAAGTGCCGGTCGGCCAGCTCCTGAGATTACAAATATTTTTCAACCGAAGTCTTCTTGAAAGCTAAGTACCCCGTTGGGGAAACTTTTCTTGCCTCAGACCGATGTCAGACAAAGTTAATAATTGCATTTCATGTGGGAAGCAAATACCGCATAAGGATTTTCATTCCCTCTGCATTCCTTGCTTAGGCCCAGACCACGACGTCTCGGCCTGTCGTTTTTGTGCTACATTCAACAGACGCACTATTAAGCGTCGGGCGGAGTTCACCCAACACTATTTTGGCAAAAAGTTTAATTACATTATGTCGTCGGATACTCCGACTCCAGGTTTGAGTAAAAGACGCAAAGATAAGGACCGACATACGAGGTCCGCGACTTCTACCGACACCAGGCTAAAGCCGACTACAGGTGCTGCGGTTCTCAGCGAGGCGCCTACGCAGCCCCTGACTACCGATGACACTTCATTGGCGGTGTCTTCTGTGCCCGAGGTCGCAGGCTCTGTGGCCCACACCCCGACTACAGATACCGAAGCCACTCTTAACGGGGAAACTCAGTGTTTAGACAGGCCTGCCACCTCTCAAGGTGTCTTCAGGCCTTCTTCTTCATTTTCCATCAAGGCTTTCACTAAGTCTAAAGCAGCCATGCATACTAAAAGACAACCTCCACAGGGCCCCTCTCAAGGCCCCATGCCTAAAAAGCAGATGCTCAAAATGGCTGAGGTTTTGATTACTCTTATCAGGGGTTCTCAACCCCCCTCGGACAAAAGGCCCAGAGTGGAGGAAGAATACCCTTCCTCGGACCAGGCCTCCATTACTTCAGAACATTCTGAAGACCAGGAACATTCATACTCCCCTTTTGTAGATTCTGATGCAGAGGAGTCCATTCCCTCTGTCCCCCCCCCCCTGAGGATTACTCTTGTGGGGAAACCTTACTTACCTTGAGGGAACACTTCCACTGGGAAGGCCAAGAGTACTCAGACTCCAAGAAAAGGCTTAGGGATTTCCTCTTGCTCCCTCAGCACAGGCCTCTGGCTATACCTCCTATCTTAGACATACTAGATGATGTGTATTCAGAGGCCAGCCTTAACCCAGATTCTTTACCTCCAGCTCCAGTCAAGCCGGACAGGTATTACCGGGTTCCTGATTCACACCAATTCCTATACAAAAACCATGCGGCTGACCCAGAAACTATTTCACAGGGTCCCAAGGGAATTAAGGCCTCCACTGCTAAAAATCCATTACCTTCAGAGAGAGATTCCAGAGCTTTAGAAAGGTGGGGGAAAAAGGTATACACCTCGGCCACCTTAACCATGAGGGCATTAAACTGTCAGTTCCATATGTTAAAGTACCAACAGTTTCTGTTATCACAGTTGAAAAGCAAAATATCACAACTTGAACAACCATACTTGAAGGAGTTGCAGGAATTGTTGCATAGTGCAGAGCAAGTGGGTAAACATACCTTGCAATGTGGTTTTGATGCTTTAGAGGCCTCATGTAGAGCTGCTGTTACAGGATCAGTCATACGTAGACATGCTTGGCTCAAAGAGCAAACCTTACCAGATCATGTCAAAGCCAAATTACTAGATGCACCTCTTCAAAAAGATGTATTGTTTGGTGTTAGAGCTGAGGAGGTAGTAAAGAAAATGGAGGAAAAGGCAAAATCAATGCAAACAGTGAAAGATTTCCTACAGGTACAACCTCCACATTTCAGTAGAAATTGGCCTTCAAAAAATTGGTCCTTTCCAGCCACAGACAGACCCCAAAGAGGTAGATACAGGCGCCCTAGGGGGTAGAGGGCAATCTCAAGGATCATTTAGAGGCAGACAATGGCAAGCACCTACACAAAGAGGTGGTGAGGATAGCTCACAGCCATTCAGAAAACAGAACCAATGACTTCCCCTTTGCATGCCAAGCAAGGCTCAAATGGCAGCACCTTTAGGCGGAAAACTGGCATTATTTTCGAAAAATTGACATATTGTCACAGAAGACAAATGGATCCTGGACATTATCGACAGAGGCTACAGATTCCACTTTCACACCCTTCCAAAAATGAGAGGCATGCCAAACCTGCCACACAATCAAAGGGCAGAGGCACAAAAACAAATTTCAGATCTCATGGACATGAAAGCTATTCAAGAGGTACCTGCACAAGAACAGGGTCAAGGTTTTTATTCCAGACTATTCCTGGTACCAAGGAAGGGCAAATATTGGAGACCTATTTTAGACCTATCCATCCTAAACACATTTTTACTCGTGCCAAAATTCAAGATGCTCACATTACAGCAGCTTCTTCCCATGCTGGGCAAGGAGTCTTGGCTGGTAACATTGGACCTCAAGGAGGCATACCTGCATGTCCCAATCGGACAAGATACCTCAGATTTCTTGCAGGTTCAACCCATTATCAATTCTCTGCATTGCCCTATGGCTTATCTACTGCGCCCAGAGTGATCACGAAATGCCTGGCATCAGTAATTGCCTACTGCAGACTTCAAGGGATACAAATATACCCATATTTGGACGACTGCCTGATCCAAGCGGACAGCAAGCACATACTTCTGAAACATCTGGCGTTTGTAATAATGTTGTTGAATTCTCTGGGATACACAGTCAACAAAAAGAAATCAAGGCTAATACCCTCTCAAACAATAATTTTCCTGGGTGCCAGCTTGAATACAAATACCCGGATGGCCTACCTCACGCCAGAGAAACAAGGGCAACTAACTCAATACTTCAGAAAACTGGCAACCTTCACAAGGCTAACTGCAAGGAAAATCCTGCAGGCTCTGGGATTCATGGCATCTTGTATCTTGCTAATCCCATGTGCAAAGCTGCATATGAGAAAACTTCAATGGTACCTAAAAAACCTATGGTCTCAACACAGCCACAGTTTGGAAACAATTATACCACTGATTCCATGTCTTCAAAAGGAATTTCTGTGGTGGGCTCAAGCATGCCAAAGAAACACAGGTCTCCCATTCTGCAAGCCTCAAGCAAATCAAGTCATCACAACAGACGCCTCGGACTACGCCTGGGGGGTGCACATGACAGGTGGTGCATTCAGGGCAAATGGTCCCAAAAAGAAAAGCACCTACACATCAATCAAAAGGAAATGCTAGCAGTAATAAATACTATTATGGCCTTCAAAGACCTACTGCATCCAGGCCAGCTATTGATAAGGACAGACAACACCACAGTGATGTGGTACATAAACAGGGAGGAACCCATTCATATCCCCTATGCAGGCTAGCCATGTCTCTTTGGAACATGGCTCTGGAATTACAAATCGGACTTCAAGCACAGTACCTGCCAGGCAAGGAAAACACGCTGGCAGACAACCTAAGCAGAAATATGACAGATCCACACGAATGGAAGTTGCATCCTCAAGTTTTTACAAAGATAATTCAAGCATGGGGAAGGCCAGACATAGATCTCTTTGCCACCCACAGAAATCACCAGTTGACAAAATTCTGCTCAAGGACCTTTCGTCCACAGGCCTGGAAAGTGGACTCACTCTCTTTCAGTTGGACAACAATGACAGTTTATGCCTTTCCACCTCTTCCTCTGCTGCCCAAAGTTCTATTAAAAACCAGAGCAGACAGACCAAAGATGATTCTCATTGCTCCAGACTGGCCAAGACAACACTGGTACCCACTCCTGAGGAGCCTGACGCATTCCCCACCATGGATCCTGCCTCTAATGCCTCTTCTACTAACTCAGCACAACTTAAAAACTCTTCACAGTCAGCTGAAAACACTCAATCTAGCCGCATGGAAGATTCCTTAAATTCACAACAGACCCTACTCTCCAAGGAGGTGCAGGATGTCATTTTGGAGGCCAGAAGGCCTTCTACTAGAAAAGCCTACTCCGCAAAATGGAAACGGTTTTGTGCCTGGAATCAGAAAAAGGGTCAGAATCCTGGAATACTGAATTTACCTCAAATATTACAGTACCTAGCTGAGATGCTAAGCAGTGGACTTTCTTTCTCCTCCATCAAAATCCATGCCTCAGCCATTTCTGCAGAATACAACACTGATCCTCCTTTATTCTCTCACACCCTCTTAAGACAGTTCCTCAGAGGGGCTAAGAATATAAATCAACCAAGGAAACAACCAGTACCTGCTTGGGACCTCAATTTCATTGTAGAAAAACTGACCTTGCCTCCTTTTGAGCCAGCTGCTTCAACAGAACTGCAGTATTTGTCCTGGAAAACAACCTTCCTTCTGGCTATCACCTCAGCTCGCAGGGTTTCGGAACTACAAGCCCTCATGGCTGTGCAGCCTTTCATCATTTTCCATCAGGACAGTGTTTCCTTACAAACCAATCCGTCCTTTATGCCAAAGGTAGTATCCAGGGTAGCCTTGAATCAGGCTATCCACTTACCTACCTTTTACCCTAATCCTCAAAACACAGGGGAGAGACTACTACATTCCTTGGACATTCACAGACAGTTACATTATTATTTGGACATTACAAAGCCTTTCAGAAAATCAGAGCAACTCTTTGTGTCCTATGCTACAGGAGCTCAAGGGAAGCCTATTTCCAAACAGACAATCTCAAAATGGATAGCCCACTGCATACGCTTTTGTTACTCTTTTCATGGTAAAACTGTACCTGCAGGCATCGGATCTCACTCCACAAGGGCCACAGCTACCTCTGCAGCTTTCCTCAGGGGGTTCCTACCAAAGATATTTTGGAAGCAGCCACTTGGAGTTCTGTACATACTTTCTCCAAGCACCATCACCTACCATTATACTCCAAATCTCGAGCAGGCTTTGCCACTGCAGTCTTGCAGGGCATCCTGGCTCCTCCTAGTTCCACCTAGTGCCTACCACCCCTTTTTTAGCTTTGGGATTCTACCCATCTGTTATGACTGCAGCTGTGTGCACGATGAACATAGTACAGTTTTGTACCTACCATAAATGTAGATGTTCGAGTGCTAATACAGCTGCAGTCCAGGTTTCCCTCCCTCCTTCCCCTCTTGGGACAGGCCTAATGGCTGACACCTCCTCATACAACCTGACTGGGGTATTCTTTTATGGTGTATTTGCTTGCAACTACTGTTTTTTGATCATATTGCATTGCATTATTACATAAATTTATGTATTGCCTTCCTTCTGGGGGCACCTGACATCTGGGGCAAGAAAAACTGAAGAAAATGGCGTTGGCTGGTTCTTTTATACCCCTGTCGTACTGACGTCAGGGAAGAAGCGACGACATCCGACGCCGGACCTAGACTTTGGAATTCGGCCGACCGAGGACCCGCCTGACGGCAGGAAAACCCATCTGTTATGACTGCTGCTGTATTAGCACTCGAACATCTACATTTATGGTAGGTACAAAACTGTACTTTGTTTAAACTTACCACAGACTTACTGAAAGAGAGTCATGTTAACACTTTGCTCATAGTGTCAGAACTAAGGTATTTAGGTGTGACCCAACCCGTCTCTGTCTTTTAGGAACCGCACAGAAATTCTCCTCAAAAAACTTGTATCATATTTAAAAATCTGATACAAAATTTCACATTTGGTTTCACACACTACCCAACAAGCCTTAGCTTGAAAAGTACAGTTGTGTAAGTATACTTAACATATTAGGAGGCATTCTAATAGATCACTGCTGCAGTAGCCTAAGCCGTATTGGTTATATTCTACCTAGGATGTACCCACTGGCTAGCTTTCAAAGCTTCTATTCCATGTATCCTATCTGCTGGGTGGTTGAGCAGAGGCACATTAAAGGAGAAGTTAGGGCACTAAAAGCTAGAGCTCTGAAAGGTGCATGGTAGGAAGGAACAACACAAGTAAAAAATGTTTCCTCTTTCTTCTCTCTCTCCTTATACTTGTGTGTGTGTGTGTATATATATATATATATATATAAAATATATATATATATATATATAAAATATATATATATATATATATAGAGAGAGATGTATAGATATATATGTGTGTGTGTGTGTGTATGTATATATGTATGTATATATATTTATATATATATATATATATATATATATATATGTAGGGTCTATATTAGATCACCGAACGCTTAAAATAGGGAATGGTGATTAATCAACCCTATGCAAGCGAAAGCTTACAATGTCGAGTTGTCAGAACAGCGATTTTTTCCCCAAGAGAAAAAAATCTGTGATATTCTTCATGTTTCACTGTTGCAGTCATTACATTTGGGTAATCTGCTGGCAGGTTGCCCTCAGTCGGCCTGATTAACAAAGTATTGGGTCCTGCGTCAGTTGCTGTCCCTTCCATGATGTCAGATCGTCAGGGGTATAAAACATGCAGCCGACGCCATTGCATCAGTTTTTCTTGCCCCAGATGTCAGGTGCCCCCCAAATGGGGAGCAAAAGAAAAAAACATTATAGATATATATATATATATATATATATATATATATATATATATATATATAAACTCCAAACATGTCCAGCACTATAATAAAAGACAAATAGTCAGCCGTTTTGGAAGAAAGGCTTTATTTAAGCCAGAAACAGTCTGCCCCACAGACCGGTTTCGCTCGAACTGAGCGTCATCAGTGTTGAACAGCAGTATGAGCTCACCACGCATATATGCATGTTACCACAATCACATTAGTCTATCTTAAAGGGATATTCTACAAATATCACCTAAAAAGTGAAAACATAAATAATGGTATATTAACCATTATTAAACAAATACTAAGTATATTGAAACAGTAATTATTCTAACCAGTATCCCATTCATTACACATTAGAAAGGCCCCCCCAAAATAAACATAATATGGATACATATTTATATGTTGTATTATACTAATATTAAATCTAAGAATAGATCACTTGTTCATAGACACCTGCACAAATACATATGTCTTCATGAATATGCCTAAATTATACGCAAATAAATGAATATATGCATAAATACATAATATATATAGGCATACATGAAAATACAAAAAAATACAAAAAACAATTTGAATATAGCCTAAGTTCACATTAACTAAAGATGAAATAGTTACCAATGGTCATTTAGACCTGGCTTAAATAAAGCCCCTAAATTTACTATCCATCTACGTTCTTTATTAGTTAAGATCTTATGTTTAAGTATATCCTCTTTAATCCTATCATTTACTTTATCAATACCAACAAAAACAAAATGAGCCGAAGGATGAGTCAATATGTGCTTATATAATGCACTTCTCATCCTCTTACATTTTATATCACTAAGATGGGTGGCAATTCTTTGTTTAAGATGACACGAAGTTTGTCCAATATAAAATGAACCACATCTACACAAAGCCATATATACCACCCATGAGGTGCTACATGTAACAAAGCACCTAATGTCATATACCTTACTAGTGTTGGCTGAAGTAAATGTAGTAGTCTTAGACATCAAATTGCAATATTTGCAGTGTCCACAAAAAGTACTTCCTTTCCTAGATGAATCCAATATTATGGGGGTCAAGCCTTTTTTATAATGTGACAAATATTCCCCTAAATTTTTGCCTCTCCTATATCCAAACTGGCACCGGTTATCCAAGATTGTATGTAATAAGGGGTAATTGTGTAAAATAAACCAATATTTATCAATAACCTGCCTGATTAAATAAGTATTGGTAGCATATGTGGTGATAAATCGAATATTTTCACCCTTCTGCATTGGCATTTGTGCATCTACACGATCTTTTAAAAGTAAGTCCCTTCCCAAGGATCTACTTTCATCATAAGCCTCTCTAACATTACCAGTTTTATAACCCCTAGCTTTAAATCTTAAGGATAAATCCTTAGCCATTGTGTTATATATATATATATATATATATATATATATATATATATATATATATATATATACACACACACATATATATATATATATACACATATGTGTGTGTGTATATATGTGTGTGTATGTAATTTAAAACAAAAAATATACCTAGCAAATACACCAAAAAGGCTTTTAAGCATAGCAAAAGAAAGGAGAGGTATACTAATAGAAAAATAAGGGGCTGGAGGGTGGGTAACCAGGACTGCAACAGTGAATACACTCGAACATCTACATTTATGGTAAGTGTACACAACTGTACTATGTTCTTCGTGTTTCACTGTCATTACATTTGGGTAGAATCCCAAAGCTATAGTTGGGAGGGTGGAATTATACAGCATTAGGAGCAGCTATACGACCCTGCAGGACAGCAGTGGCAAAGCCAGCTCTGGATTTAGAGAAGAGAGGTAAATGGTAATGTTTAGTGAACGTATGAACTGAGCTCCAGGTAGCAGCTTCTAGAATGTCTCTGGTAGGTACCCCTCTGAGAAAAGCTGCAGAAGTAGATGCAGCCCTGGTGGAATGAGATCTGGTTCCCATGGGGATAGGTTTACCATGGTGCATATAGCAGAAACTAATACAATGGCTTATCCATTTGGAAATGGTCTGCTTTGAAATAGCCTTACTATATATACTTTATATATACTAACTCCAGGGTCGCACTACAGTGGGGTAAAGGCCATCTACAGCTTTCGGTGAAATGTGTTTCAGTGAATTGTGTTTTTGGTGAAATGAGCTTTCCGTGAAAAGTGCACTCTAATTTGTTTTTCAGTGAAATGTGCTTTTCGTGAATAGTAGTAGATCCATACACACATATGTATGTATATATATATATATATATATATATATATATATATATATGTATATATATAGATATATATATATATATATATACACACACACGCGCATTCATATATATATAGATATATATATATATATATATATATATATATATATATATATACACACACACACACACACACACACACACACAGTGGATATAAAAAGTTAACACCCCCGTTAAAATGCCAGGTTTTTGTGATATAAAAAAATGACACCACAATAAATCATTTCAAAAGTTTTCCCACCTTTAATGTGACCTATAATTTGTACAATTGAAAAACAAACAAGTATGTTAGAGGAAGAAATATAAAAAATAAAAAACATACAATGCGCTGGTTGCATAAGTGTGCACACCCTTAAACTAATACTTTGTTGAAGCATCTTTTGATTTAATTACAGCATTGTCTTCTTGGGTAGGAGTGTATCAGCATGGCACATCTTGACTTGGCAATATTCGCCTACTCTTCTTGCAAAATCTGTCACATTGTGAGGGCATCTCTTGTGCACAGCCCTCTTCAGGTCACCCCCCAGATTTTCTATTGGATTTAGGTCTGGGTTCTGGCTGGGCCATTCCAAAACTTTAATTTTCTTCTGGTGAAGCCATTATTTTGTTAATTTGTTTGTATGCTTAGGGGTTATTGTCATGTTGAAAGGTGAAATTTCTCTTCATCTTTCTAACAGACGCCTGAAGGTTTTGGGCCAAAAGTGACTGGCATTTGGAACTGTTCAGAATTCCCTCTACCTTGACTAAATCCCCAGTTCCAGCTGAAGAAAAGCAACCCCAAAGCATGATACTGCCACCACCATGCTTCACCGTGGAGATGATATTCTTTTGGTGATGCAGATTGTTGTTTTTACACCTAACATACCTTTTGGAATTGTGGCCAGAAAGTTCAACCTTGGTCTCATCAGTACATAACACATTTTCTCACATGCTTTTGGAAGACTTGATGTATTGTTTTGCAAATTTTAGCTGGGCATGGATGTTTTTCTGTGTAAGAAAAGTTTTCCGTCTTGCAACCTACCCCATAGTCCAGACATATGGAGAATATGGGAGATTGTTGTCATATGGTAATACACAACCAGTACTTGCCAGAAATTCCTACAGCTCCTTCAGTGTTGCTGTAGGTCTCTTGGCAGCCTCCCTGACCAGTTTTCATCTTGTCTTTTCAACAATTTTGGAGGGATGTCCATTTCTTAGGTTCATAGGTAGGTAGGTACTAGGCTATCTGCCTGAGGACATTTATAAGCCTTGCCAGTGTGTGTTGGTTTTTGCCACCCCATTGATTAATTAACTGATCCTCTGTCAAGCAGAGCCAATTAAGTGATCCCAGGGATGTATTTTCTGTTACCCATCCACTCATCAGGGTTTCTCTTGAAGAGTGTTAGTGAGGGGCTCTGCCTAATGTAGTTTTGAATTTTGTTCCAAAGCATGGGGAGTCTCTGTGACAGGAATCTATACCGCCAGCATGTTCTATTTATTGTTGTGGCGAGATTTAGCTCACTAGAGCGCGTCTCGTAGTGACTTGGATTTCTTTAGGTGGAGCATGTCCATCAATTCTGAGTTGGACATGGCTTTGTAAGTCAGGGAGAGATCACCTCTGAGTAAGCGATATGCCACTGAGTACAGCTGGAGGTTTTTCACTCGGGCTGCATAGGACATAAGTTTGAGGCCAGTAATCCTCTTGGTGAGGTACTTTTGTGGTCTTTCTAGCTGTTGGAAGTGTCTTGAGAGGTACATCCCAAATGAGGCATTGTACTCTATGATGGGTCTAATGAGTGACGAGTAGAGGGGGCAGTATAACCTCTTTATTTCTAGATATGAACCCTTTAGTAATTACATGGGCCACATAGAAGGATTTCCTAACTACTTTGGCATTATGATTGTTAAAGGAGAGATTACTATTTACCTGGGTCTTTGTATTAAGGGGTCTGCCACATATGTGGTAATTCGTGGGTGCTTTGTTTTTCCCAAGTGGGATGACTATGCATTTTTTGGCATTTAGCTTGAGGCCATGGCTTTGACACCAGGTGTCCGTCTCAGTAAAGCCCTTTTGGAGGATGTCCGTGTCAGCCGGAAAGTCAATTATGGCTCCCCAGTTTGCAGTCATCGGCGAACTTGGTTAGCCATAGTCCTCCTGTGTTTGCTTGTACTTATAAGAAGTATATGCCGAACAGTAGGGGTCCCAGGACTGAGCCTTGCGGGACGCCCCTTGTGACTTGTTTAGAGTCAGACCTGGAGCACGCTATTCTTACCGTGTGAGTTTTTTCTGTAAGCCAGTTGGCAACCCATCTCATGACGTAGGGTTTTATGTTCAGGCTGGTGAGTTTTTCTGTAATACCCGAGTGGGGAATGGTGTTGAAAGCCTTGGCGAGGTAAAGGTAGGCTGTGTGAACCACCTTTCCCTCCTCTATGGCCTTGGTGACTGTCTCGAAGAAGTCAACCAGGTTTAGTAGGCATTATCTGCCCTTAACAAAGCCGAACTGGGTCGGGGTCAGGTGTTTGGAGGTTCCCAATGTCTTTCTTAATGAATTCCATGATGATGCGCTCCATAGCCTTGCAGACCAGGCTAGTCAAGCTTATGGGGCGATAGTTACCAGTGTCAGTTGTGGCCCCTCCTTTGTGGAGAGGAATAACCGTTGCTGTGCGCTATTCTATGGGACGTAGCCTGTGGAGATGCTGAGATTGAACAGTGTGTTTAGGTGGGGAGTTAGTTCGTTCTGTAGTTCGTGCAAGAAGCAGCCTGGGACACCATCTGGTCCCATCGACCTGTGCGTTTGGCTTTTGAAAGGGCTGTTTTCACCTGTGCGTCTGATTTTTGGGACACTACACTTTTCTGGTATTGTTGTGGGCCGTTTTAGTGGTGAGAGGGGGGTGAAGTTTGCACTGAATCTATCTGCCAGGATGTTGGCAATATCAGTAGGTCCAATATATTTTGTGCTATTTTGCACTAGTTCAGTGCCTCTGTCTTAAGTAAGGTGAAGTTTAGTTTATGGTCTGATCTAATAAGTGAGTGGTTGACTTCCGGTGTAGGACACCCGTCGGCCATGTTGGTGATGACCAGGTCCAATATGTTTTCACCTCTGGTAGTGGAGTTTACCAGCTGATCCATGGTGTTTGAGTTGAATTCCAGGAAGCGCTGGGCCTGGGAGTTTGTATTCGAGTAGTTTTCCATGTGAATGGTAGGGTAATTGAAATCGCCCAATATCAGGGTGTTCGGTAGGACCTTCATGTTTTCCAGTGTCTCCAGAAAGGTGGAGTGATGGTCCTGGGTCATGGAGGGTGATCTGTAGCAGACCACAATTTGCATTGCAGATTTGCCCGATGTTAGTTGCACATGGATGATCTCGGAAGTATCATGCTGCACCACTAACCTGGAGGTGCAGGTATCCTTGATGAATATGGTTACACCCCCTCCTTTTGTGTTTCGCTCCGTGTTCTGTGGCTGAAATGTGTGGTATGAGTTGTAGCCCAGTAGTGCTGGGGTGCCCTCTGGAGCCTTCAACCAGGTTTCAGTTACTGCACAGACATCGACGATGTTCTTTGTGTTTGACTGCTGCAGTCATTACATTTGGGTAATCTGCTGGCAGGTTGCCCCCTCAGTCGGCCTGATTAACAAATTCTTGGGTCCTGGGTCTGTTGCTGTCCCTTCTTCCATGATGTCAGGTCATCAGGAGTATAAAACATGCAGCCGACACCATTACATCAGTCTTTCTTGTCATGCGGTGCCCGAAGCAGAAGCAGTTCACAAGTGCTGGTCGGCCGACTCCTGAAATTTTTGTTTTCGAATTTCAGAACCAAAGTCTTCAACTGAAAAGCTAAGTACCCCATTGGGGAAACATTTTCTTGCTCCTTTCCGATGTCAGTAAAAGTTAATAATTGTATTACTTGTGGGAAACAAATACCTCAAAAGGATTTCCATTTGTACTGTATTCCTGACCACGATGTACCTTGTTGCCGGGTTTGTGCTTTATTTAATCAGCACACTATCCGTCATTGGTACATTTTTGCATCTAAATATTTTGAATCTCGGTTTAATTATCCAGAAATGACGTCGGTTAGCAATCCAACTACTGGAATACCGAAAAAGCGCAAAGAAAAAGAGGCAGGCCGTTGAGGTCAAAAGCTGCCGATGACGCTTCTTTTAACCAGTTGCCAGTTCACCGGTACTCAGTGAGGCGCTTTTGCAGCCCCTGATACCCGCTACTTCTGATTCGCAGGCCTCTACTGAGACCCATTCGGAGTCCAGTATGCCGCAAGATGCTTCAATTATGGAACCCGTGGATGTCTCTACCTTGGATGGGACTGTAGCCGCTGTGCAGGCACCGGCTTCTGAGGGTGTATTCAGGCCTACAGATTTGTATATTAAACCAACACCATCTTCAATATTAAGGCCAAAATGTCTGTGTCTAAAAACCGACGCCAAGGCCACATGTGCAGGCCCCTATGCCTAAAAAACAAATGATCAAAATGGCTGAAGATTTAATTACTCTAATCAGGAGTAATCACCCCCCCCCCCCCCTTCTAAGAGGCCTAGGACTAAAATTGACTATGAATCTTCTGAACAGGACTCTATTTCTTCTGACTCTTCTAATGAACAGGATTTGTCTATACCTACTTATGAGGACTCTCATGCAGAGAATTCCATTCCTTCTGCTTCCCCCCCTGAGGATTTTTCTTTTGGGAAAACTTTACATACCTTAAGGGAACATTTCCATTGGGAAAGTCGGGATTTTTCTGAATCTAAAAAGAGGCTTAGGGATTTTCTTCTTCTTCCTCAACATAGGCCTTTGGCTATACCTCCTGTTCTAGACATTGTTGATGATGTGTTTTCAGAATCTGGTATGGCTCCTGATTCTCTGCTTCCAGGCTCTTGTAAGCCAGACAGATACTACAGGGTTCCTGACTCCCACAAATTCCTTTTAAAAAATCCTGTTGCGGATCCTGAAACCATTTCTCAGGGCTCCAAGGGCATTAAGGCTTCTACTGCTAAAAATCCTACCCCTTCTGATAGTCCTGGGCACTGTATAGATGGGATAAGAAGGTTTATACTTCTGCAACCTTGGCAGTCAGGGATTTAAACTGTCAATTCCATATGCTAAAATATCAGCAGCATATCATGGGACTGCTTAAACAGAAACTTATGTTGATTTCTGACTGTGTGGAAATTAAAGATTTACAGGATTTATTGCATTCAGCTGAGCAAGTTTGAAAACATACTTTGCAATGTGGTTTTGATTCTTTGGAGGCCTCTTGCAGTGCTGCTGTAACTGGTTCTGTGCTTAGAAGGCATGCTTGGCTCAAAGAGCAATCTGTGCGTGATCATGTTAAAGCAAAATTGTTGGATGCTCCTTTGAAACAGGACCGTCTCTTTGGTAATAAGGCTGAAGAAGTTTTAAAAAAGATGGAAGATAAAGTTAAATCTATGCAAACTGTGAAAGACTTCTTAGAAGTCCAACCTCCAAGATTTAGTAGGCACTGGCCTACTAAGAACTGGTCCTTTCCAGTTCCGTCCAGAGCCACTCAAGTCAAACCTAGACATTCTAAATGCACCAGGTTTCAGTCCCAAGGGACTTTCAGAACTAAGCAATGGGGTGCCTCCTCTTCCAAATCTGGAAATAACGACACCTCCCTATGGTAAACAGTCTCAATGACTTTCCTCTAGAATTACCAAGCACTTACCTTTTAGTAGCCCCTTTGGGGGGAAAACTGGCTCTTCATGCATAAAACTGTCAACTTATAACCCAGGATAAATGGGTTTTAAATATAGTATCCCAGGGATACAGATTTCATTTCCACACGTTGCCAACTCCAAACGGATGGCCAGACCTGCCCCCAAATCAGTGGGCAGAGGCCCAGAAACAAGTACTTTCCCTCTTACACATGAGGGCTATTCAACTAGTACCAGAAGAGGAAAAGGGACAAGGTTTCTATTCCAGACTTTTCCTGGTACCCAGAAAAGACATCATGGCGTCCAATTCTGGACCTGCCTACTCAAAACACCTTTCTGGACATTCCAAAATTCAAGATGCTGACTCTTTACCAGTTACTTCCCATGCTAGGCAAAGATGCCTGGTTGGCAATTCTAGATTTAAAGGAGGCTTACCTGCATATCCCAGTCAGGGAATCTTGCAGAAGATACCTCCGCTTCAAAGCAGACTACTTGCATTATCAGATGTTCTTTGTGTTTCACTGTTGCAACCATTACATTTGGGCAATCTGCTGGCAGGTTGCACTCAGTCGGCCTGATTAACAAAGTCGTGGGTCCTGTGTCAGTTTCTGTCCCTTCTTCCATGACCTCAGGTCATCAGGGTTATAAAACATGCAGTCAACACCATTACATCAGTCTTTCTTGCTGCGCGGTGCCCGAAGCATTTTGCAATTGCCAGTCGGCCAACTCCTGAAATTTTCATTTTTGAGTTTCAGAACCGAAGTCTTCAACTAAAAAGCTAAGTACCATGTTGGGGAAACTTTTTCTTGCTCCTTACCGATGTCAATGAAAGCTAATAATTGCATTACTTGTGGGAAGCAAATACCACATAAGGATTTTCATTTGTACTGTATTCCTTGCCTAGGCCCTGACCACAATGTACCTTGCTGTCGGTTATGTGCTAAATTTAATCAACGCACTATTAAACGTCAGTATATTTTTGCTTCTAATTATTTTGGCTCACACTTTAATTATCCAGAAATGTCGTTGGTTAGCAATCTGACTACCGGAATACCTAAAAAACACCAAGGAAAAGACAGAGACAGGCTGTCGAGGTCCAAAACTGACGACGCTTTTCCTAAGCCAGTCGCCAGTTCGCCGGTACTCAGTGAGGCGCTTTCGCAGACCCTGATACCCGCTACTTCTGATTCAAAGGCCTCTACTGAGACCCATTCGGAGTCCTGTATGCCGCAAGATGCTTCAATTATAGAACCTGTGGATGTCTCTACCTTAGATGGGCCTGGAGCCGCTGTGCAGGCACCAGCTTCGGAGTGTTTTCAGGCCTACAGATTTATATATTAGACCGACGCCATCTTCAAAATTAAGGCCAAAATCTAAATCTGTCTAAAAAAAATTACGCCTGGGCCACATGTGCAGGCCCCTATGCCTAAAAAAACAAATGATCAAAATGGCTGAAGATTTAATTACTCTGATCAGGAGTAGCCATCTCCCCTCCTCCTTCTAAGAGGCCTAGGCAAGACATTGATTATGAATCTTCTGAACAGGATTCTATTTCTTCTGACTCTTCTAATGAACAGGGTTTGTCTATACCTACTTATGAGGACTCTGATGCAGAAGATTCCATTCCTTCTGCTTCTCCCCCTGAGGATTTTTCTTTTGGGGAAACTTTACATACCTTACGGGAACATTTCCACTGTGAAAGTTAGGATTTCTCTGAATCTAAAAAGAGATTTTGGGATTTTATTCTCCTTCTTCAGCATAGGCCTTTGGCTATACCTCCTGTTCTAGACACTGTTTATGTTTTTTCAGAATCTAGTATGGCTCCTGATTCTCAGCCTCCGGCTCCTTGTAAGTCAGACAGATACTACAAGGTTCCTGATTCCCACAAATTCCTTTTCAAAATACCTATTGCAGATCCTGAAAGCATTTCTCGGGGTCCCAAGGGCATTAAAGCCTCTACTGCTAAAAATCCTACCCCTTCTGATAGAGATTACAGGACGCTGTATAGATGGGGTAAGAAGGTTTACACTTCTACAACCTTGGCAATCAGGGCTTTAAACTGTCAATTTCATATGATTAAATATCAACAGCATATTATGGGACTGCTTAAACAGAAAGTTATGTTAATTTCTGACTGTGTGGAAAATAAAGATTTACAGGACTTATTGCATTCAGCTGAACAAGTTGGAAAACATACTTTGCAATGTGGTTTTGATTCTTTGGAGGCCTCTTGCAGGGCTGCTGTAACTGGGTCTGTGCTAAGAAGGCATCCTTGGCTGAAAGAGCAAACTTTGCCTGATCATGTTAAAGCAAAATTGTTGGATGCTCCTTTACAACAGGACCGTCTCTTTGGTAATAAGGCTGAAGAAGTTTTAAAAAAGATGGAAGATAAAGCTAAATTTATGCAAACTGTGAAAGATTTCTTACAAGTGCCATCTCCAAGATTTAGTAGGCACTGGCCTACTAAGAACTGGTCCATTCCAGTTCCTTCGAGAGCCACTCAAGTCAAACCTAGACATGCCAAAGGCTCCAGGTTTCAGTCACAAGGGACTTTGTGCTTCCTCCTCCAAATCTGGAAACAACAAGGCGCACCTCCCTATGGTAAACAGTGTCAGTGACTTCCCTTTACACTTACCAAGCACTTACCTTTTACCCGCCCCTTTGGGGGAAACCTGGCACTTCATGCAAGAAACTGGCAACTTATAACCCAGGACAAATGGGTTTTAAATATAGTATCCCAGGGATACAGATTTCATTTCCACACGTTGCCAATCCCAAGCGGATGGCCAGACCTGCCCTCAAATCAGTGGACAGAGGCCCAGAAAGAAGTATTGTCCCTCATGAACATGGGGGCTGTTCAACCAGTACCAGAAGAGGAGAAGGGACAAGGTTTCTATTCAAGACTTTTCTTGGTACCCAGAAAAGACCAATCATGGCGTCCATTTCTGGACTTATCTACTCTGAACACATTTCTGGACATTCCAGATTTCCAGATGCTGACTCTTCAACAGTTACTTCCTATGCTAGGCAAAGATGCCTGGGTGGTAACTCTAGACTTAATGGAGGCTTACCTGCATATCCCAATCCGGGAATCTTACAGACGATCCCTCCGCTTCAAAGCAGGCTACTTGCATTACCGGATGTTCTTCATGTTTCACTGTTGCAGTCATTACATTTGGGCAATCTGCTGGCAGGTTGCCCTCAGTCGGCCTGATTAACAGTGTCTTGGGTCCTGCGGTTGCTGTCCCTTCTTCCATGACGTCAGGGGTATGAAACATACAGCCGAAGCCATTACATCAGTCTTTCTTGCTGTGCAGTGCCCATAGCAGAAGCAGTTCGCAAGTGCCGGTTGGCCGACTCTTGAAATTTTCGTTTTCGAGTTTCAGATCCGAAGTCTTCAACCTAAAGCTAAGTACCCCGTTGGGGAACCTTTTTCTTGCTCCTTACCGATGTCAGTAAAAGTTAATAATTGTATTACTTGTGGGAAGCAAATTCCTCATAAGGATTTTCATTTGTGCAATATTCCTTGCCTAAGCCCTGACCACAATGTGCCTTGCTGTCGGTTTTGTGCTAAATTTAACCAACGCACTATTAAGTGTCGGTATATTTTTGCATCTAAATATTTTGGCTCAAGATTTAACTGTCCAGAAATGTCGTCGGTTAGCAATCTGACTACCGGAATTCACAAAAAAATGCAAAGAAAAAGGGACAGACCGTCTAGGTCCAAAACCGACGAAGAAGCTTCTAAGCCAGTCGCCGGTACTCAGTGAGGCGCTTTTGCAACCCCTGATACCCGCTACTTTTAATTCGCAGGCCTCTACTGAGACCCATTTGGAGTCTGGTATGCTGCGAGATGCTTCAGTTATGGAACCCGCGGATGTCTCTCCCCTAGATGGGTTCGGAGCTGCTTAGCAGACACCGGCTTCTGAGGGTATTTTCAATCCTAAAGATTTGTATATTAAACAGACGCCATCCTCAAAAAGAAGGCCAAAACCAATTTCTGTGTCTAAAAAACCGACACATGAGCCACGTGCTTAGGCTCCTATGCCTAAAAACAAGTTATCAAAATGGCTGAGGATTTAATTATCTTGATCAGGGGTTCCCAACCCCCTCCTGCTAAGAGGCCTTGGCAAGGCATTGATTATGAATCTTCAGATCAGGTTTCCATTTCTTCTGATTCCTCTTCTGATCAGGAATTATCTGTTCTACCTTATGAGGACTCTGATGCAGAAGAATCCATCCCTTCTTCTCCTGCTGAGGATTTCTCTTTTGGAGAAACTTTGCATACCTTAAGGGGACATTTTCATTGGGAGAGTCAGGATTTTTCAGACTCCAAAAAGAGGCTTAGGGATTTCCTTCTCACTCAGCGTAGGCCTTTGGCTGTACCTCCTGTTGTAGACATTGTTGATGTTTTTTCAGAATCCAGCATGGCTCCTGATTCCATGGCTCCGGCTCCTAGTAAGCCAGACAGATATTACAGGGTTCCTGACTCCCACAAATTTCTTTTTAAAAACCCTACTGCTGACCCTAAAATAAATTCTCAGGGTCCCAAGGGTGTTAAGGCCTCTACTGCTAAAAATCCTACCCCTTCTGATAGAGACTCCAGGGCGCTGGATAGATGGGGTAAGAAGGTTTACACATCTGCAACCCTGGCTATCGGGGCTTTAAATTGTCAATTTCATATGCTTAAATATCAGCAGCATGTCATGGGCTTACTTAAACAGAAAATTATGTTGATTTCTGACTGTGTTGAAAATAGAGTTACAGGATTTATTGCATTCAGCTGAACAAGTTGGAAAGCATACTTTGCAATGAGGTTTTGATTCCTTAGAGGCCTCTTGCAGGGTGGCTGTAACTAGATCTGTGATAAGAAGGCATGCTTGGCTCAAGGATAAAAATCTGCCTGATCATGTTAAAGCAAAATTGTTGGATGCTCCTTTACAACAGGACAGTCTTTTTGGTAATAAGGCAGAAGATGTTTTGAAAAAGATGGAAGACCAAGCTAAATCTATGCAAACTGTAAAAGATTTCCTACAAGTGCAGCCACCCAGGTTCAGTAGGCACTGGCCTACTAAGAATTAGTCCTTTCCAGTACCCACCAGAGCCGCTCAGGTCAAGCCCAGACACTGCAAAGGCTCCAGGTTTCAATCACAAGGAACATACAGAACAAAACAATGGGGTGTCTCCACCTCCAAATCTGGAAGTAGCAAGGCACCCCCCTACGGTAAACAGTTTAAATGACTTTCCTGTTCTATTTGCAAGCACTTATCTTTTGGCAGCCCCTTTGGGGGGAAAACTAGCACTTCATTCACAAAATTGGCATCTAATTACCCAGGACAAGTGGATTTTAAATATAGTATCCCAGGGATACAGATTTCATTTCCACACGTTGCCAAGTCCAAACGGATGGCCAGATCTGCCTCCAAATCAGTGGGCAGAGGCCCAGAAACAAGTTATGTCCCTCATGGATATGGGGGCTATTCAACCAGTACCAGAAAAGGAAAAAGGACAAGTTTTTTATTCAAGAGTTTTACTGGTACCCAGAAAAGACAAATCATGGCGTCCAATTCTGGACTTATCCATTCTAAATACTTTCCTGGACATTCCAAAATTCAAGATGCTGACTCTACAACAGTTACTGCCTATGCTGGGCAAGGATGCCTGGCTGATAACTCTAGACTTAAGCATATCCCAGTAAGGGAATCTTGCAGAAGGTACCTCCGCTTCAAAGCAGGCTACTTGCATTACCAGTTCTCTGCACTGCCCTTTGGCTTATCTACTGCGCCCAGGGTCTTCACAAAGTGCCTGGCACCAGTAATTGCATTTTGCAGACCAAGAAACATTCAAATTTACCCTTATCTGCACGATTGTCTAATTCAGGCAGAAAACAAAGACATTCTTCTACAGCATCTGGCATTTGTAAAAAGGCTTCTGACTTGCCTAGGGTACACCATAAATGAAAATAAATCACAGCTGGTACCCTCTCAAAAAATTACATTCCTGGGTGCAAGCTTGAATACAACTGCCCAGATGGCTTACCTCGCGCCAGACAAACAAATCCAATTGATGGCTTACTTCAAACAAGTGGCCACAAAAACCCAGTTATCTGCAAGACAAATTCTGCAGGCCTTAGGCCTTGGGGTTCATGGCTTCCTGCTTTCTTCTAATTCCATATGCAAGACTGCATATGAGGAACCTTCACTGGTACCTACAAAGCTTATGGAGTCAACATCGTCACAGTCTGGAAACAATGATTCCTGTCATTCCTTGCCTGCAGCAAGAGTTCCTATGGTGGGCGGAGGCTTGTCACCAAAACAAGGGACTGTCATTCATTCCACCCCCTGCCACCCAAACCCTGACTACAGACGCATCAGGCTATGCTTGGGGGGGGGGGGGGGGGGCGCATCTGGCAGGGAGATGCATTCCGGGCGAATGGAGCCCAAATCAAATGCACCTGCCTATCAACCAGAAAGAGATGCTAGCTGTCCAGAATGCTCTGACGGCTTTCAAGGGCTTTCTTCATCCAGGACAACTACTGATAAAGACAGACAACACCACAGTTATGTGGTACATAAACAAACAGGGGGGTACCCATTTCTACCCCCTTTGCAGACTAACCATGGCCTTGTGGAACACAGCCTTGACTTACCAAATACATTTACAAGCTCAATTCCTGCTAGGAAAGCAAAATACTCTGGCAAATGAACTAAGCAGAAATCTTATGGACCCACACAAATGGAAACTGGATCTGTAAATCTTCAGCATGTTGCCACACAAATGGGGGAGCCCAGACATAGATCTTTTTGCCTCACCACAACACTATCAGTTGGACAAATTTTGCACAAGAATCCATCCCAAAAAAGCTTGGAAAGCGGATGCTCTATACTTCAGCTGGAAAAAACTATCAGTCTTTGCTTTTCCCCTTCTGCCTTTGCTCTCCAAGGTATTAGTAAAAGTCAGACAGGAAAAAACAAAAATGATTATGATTGCTCCAGGCTGGCCTCGCCAACACTGGTACCCGCTCCTACGCAATATGTCACACCTTCCTCTTTGGTACTTGCCTCAGACACCTTATCTACTGTCTCAGCAGAACTTTCAAATTCTACACACTCAGCTCCAAACTCTGAATCTTGCAGCATGGCGAATCAACTAATTTCACCAGTTACATTTCTCAGCAAACCTGCGATGGATGTCATTTTGGAGGCTAGAAGGCCTAGCACTAGAAAATCTTATGCTGATAAATGGAAAAGATTCTGTGCCTGGAATCAGGCACAAGGAATAAGCACAGAAATGCCCAGTATTCCTCAGATTTTGCAATATTTAACTGAGATGCTTACAAGGGCCTATCCTTCACTTCTATAAAAATCCACGCCTCTGCCATTTCAGCTCATTACAACACAGAGCCTCCCTTCTTCTCTCATCCCCTGCTGAAGCAGTATCTCAGAGGGGCCAAAAATGTAAGACCTCCCAGGAGAGCACCAACTCCTGCATGGGACCTCAGTTTTGTGTTGGAAAACATCACCCTGCCTCCTTTTGAGCCAGATGCTACTGCGGACATAAAATTTCTCTCTTGGAAGACAGCTTTTCTTTTAGCAGTCACTTCAGCTAGAAGGATCACAGAACTACAGGCTCTCATGGCAGTGGAGCCTTTTATTATTTTCTGCTTGGATAGGGTAGCGCTCAGGAGCAATCCATCCATTATGCGTAAAGTGGTATCCAGTGTGGCTCTTAATCAAATAATTCATCTGGCAACTTTTTTTCCAAATCCACAGAACAAGGGGGAGCGGATTCTGCATTCATTGAATGTACACAGACAACTAAGATTCTACTTGAACAGGACAAAATCTCTAAGAAAATCTGACCAACTACTTGTGCCATTTGCTGCAGGGGCAGAGGGAAAGGCTATCTCAAAGTAGACAATTTCAAATTGGATAAGCCATTGCATTCATTTCTGCTACATGCATCATGGTAAACCTGTCCCCAAGGGGATCAGATCCCATTCCACCCGGGCTGCATCTACTTCTGCAGCCTTTTCTAGAGGGGTACCTACCAGAGACATTCTAGAGGCTGCTACCTGGAGTTCAGTTCATACGTTCACCAAGCATTACCATTTACCTCTCCTCTCTAAATTCAGAGCAGGCTTTGCCACTGCTGTCCTGCACGGCCTTATAGCTGGTCCTAATGTTGTATAATTCCATCCTCCCAACTATAGCTTTGGGATTCTACCCAAATGTAATGACTGCAACAGTGAAACCCGAAGAACATAGTACAGTTGTGTACACTTAACATAAATGTAGATGTTCGAGTGTATTCACTGTTGCAGTCCTGGTTACCCACCCGCCAGCCCCCTACTTTTCTCTTTTTATACCTCTTCTTTCTGTTACTATACTCAAAAGCCTTTCTGTTGTATTTGCTTGTATTTGGAGGTATATTTTTTGTGTTCTAAATTACATGCGCATATATATATATATATATATATATATATATATATATATATATATTTTTTTTTTTTTCTTTTGCTCCCCATTTGAGGGGCACTTGACATCTGTGGCAGGAAAAACTGATGACAATGGTATCAGCGGCATGTTTTCATACCCCTGATGACCTGACGTCATGGAAGAAGGGACAGCAACCAACGCAGGACCAAAGACGACGTTAATCAAGGCCGACTGAGGGCAACCTGCCAGCAGATTACCCAAATGTAATGACTGCAACAGTGAATACACTCTAACATCTACATTTATGGTAAGTGTACACAACTGTACTTTCCTGACTCCCACAAATTTATTTTCAAAAATCAGATTGCTGATCCTGAAACCATTTCTCAGGGTCCCAAGGGCATTAAGGCCTCTACTGCTAAAAATCCTACCCCTTCTGATAGAGATTCCGGGGCGCTGGATAGATGGGGTAAGAAGGTTTACACTTTTGCAACCTTGGCAATCGGCTTTAAACTGTCAATTTCATATGCTTAAATATCAACAGCATATCATGGGACTACTTAAACAGAAAACTATGTTAATCTCTGACTGTGTGGAAAATAAAGATTTGCAGGATTTATTACATTCAGCTGAACAAGTTGGGAAACATGCTTTGCAATGTGGTTTTGATTCCTTGGAGGCCTCTTGTAGGGCTGCTGTAACTGGATCTGTGCTAAGGAGGCATGCTTGGCTCAAAGAGCAAACTCTGCCTGACCATGTTAAAGCAAAATTGTTGGATACTCCCTTACAACAGTACCGTCTCTTTGGTAATAAGGCTGAAGAAGTGTTAAAAAAGATGGAAGATGAAGCTAAATCTATGCAAACTGTGAAAGATTTCTTATAAGTGCAACCTCCAAGATTTAGTAGGCACTGGCCTATTAAGAACTGGTCCTTTCCAGTCCCTTTAAGAGCCACTCAAGTCAAATCCAGACATTCCAAAGGCTCCAGGTTTCAGTCACAAGGAACTTTTAGAACAAAACAGTGGGGTGCCTCCACCTTCAAATCTGGAAACAACGAGGCACCTCCCTATGGTAAACAGTCTCAATGAATTCCCTCTACAATCACCAAGCACTTACCTTTTAGATGCCCCTTTAGGGGAAAACTTGGCACTTCATGCACGAAATTGGCAACTTATTACCCAGGACAAATGGGTTCTAAATATAGTATCCCAGGGATACAGATTTCATTTCCACACGTTGCCAATCACAAACAGATGGCCAAATCTGCACCCAAATCAGTGGGCAGAGGCCCAAAAACAAGTTCTGTCCCTCATGAACATGGGGCTATCCAACCAGTACCAGAAGAGGAAAAGGGACAAGGTTTCTATTCAAGACTTTTCCTGGTACCCAGAAAAGACAAATCATGGCGTCCAAATCTGGACTTATCCACTCTAAACACATTTCTGGACATTCCATAATTCAAGATGCTGACTCTTCAACAGTTACTACCTATGCTAGGCAAAGATGTCTGGTTGGTAACTCTAGACTTAAAAGAGGCTTACCTGCATATCCCAATCAGGGAATCTTGCAGAAGATACCTCTGCTTCAAAGCAGGCTACTTGCATTACCAGTTCTCTGCACTGCACTTTGGCTTATCTACTGCACCCAGGGTCTTCACAAAGTGCCTGGCTCCAGTAATTGCATTTTGCAGGCAAAGAAATATCCAAATATATCCATACCTGGACGATTGTCTAATTCAGGCAGAAAACAAGGACATTCTTCTAAAGCTTCTGGCGTTTGTAAAAAGGGTTCTAACTTGTTGAGGGTACACCATAAACGAAAAGAAATCACAACTGGTACCCTCTCAAAACAATTACATTCCTGGGTGCAAGCTTGAATACAACTACCCAGATGACTTGCCTTACGCCAGAAAAGCAAATTCAATTGGTGACTTACTTCAAACAGGTGGCCACAAAAAAGACAAATTCTGCAAGCCTTGCGATTCATGGCCTCCTGCAGTCTTCTAATTCCATATGCAAGACTGCATATGAGGAAACTTCAGTGGTACTAAAAAGTTTATGGAGCCAACATTGTCACAGCCTGGAAACGATTCCTATTATACCTTGCCTGCAACTAGAGATCCTATGGTGGGCAGAGGCCTGCCACCAAAACAAGGGACTGCCATTCACTCCACCCCCTGCCACCCAAACCCTAGCTACAGACTCATCAGACTATGCTTGGGGGGCTCATCTGGCAAGAAAGTGCCTTCAGGGCAAATGGAGCCCAAATCAAACGCACCTACATATCAAACAGAAAGAGATGCTAGCTGTACAGAATGCACTGACAGCCTTCAAGGACCATCTTCATCCAGGACAACTAATGATAAAGACAGAACACCACAGTGGTACATAAACAAGCAGGAGGGTACATGTTCCTACCCCCTTTGCAGACTAGCCATGGCATTGTGGAACACATCCTTGACCTACCAAATACAACTACAAGTACAATTCCTGCCAGGAAAGCTAAATACTCTGGCAGATGAACTAAGCAGAAATCTTATGGACCCAAATGAATGGAAACTGGAACCACAAGTTTTCAACATGTTGGCACGCAAATGGGGGAGTCCAGAGATGGATCTTTTTGCCTCACCCCAGAACTATCAGTTGGACAAATTCTGCACAAGAATTCATCACAAAAAAGCTTGGAAAGTTGATGTTCTATCATTCAGTTGGAAAAACCCATCAGTCTATGCTTTTCTCCCTCTGCCTCTGCTTTCCAAAGTTCTACTAAAAGTCCGGCAGGACAAACCAAAAATGACTGATTGCTCCAGACTAGCCTCGCCAACACTGGTACCCACTCCTGCGCAGTGTGTCACACCTTCCTCCGTGGCACCTGCCTCAGACACCTTACCTACTGTCTCAAAAGAACTACCAAATTCTGCACACTCAGCTCCAAACTTTGAATCTTGCAGCGTGGCTAATCAACTAATTTCACCCTTGGCATCCCTCAGCAAACCTGAGATGGATGTCATTTTGGAGGCTAGAAGGCCTAGTACTAGAAAATCTTATGCTGACAAATGGAAAAGATTTTGTGCCTGGAACCAATCACAAGGCATAAGCACAGCAATGCCCAATATTTCTCAGATCCTGCAATACTTAACTGAGATGCTTCACAAGGGCCTATCTTTTTCTTACATAAAAATCCATGCCTCTGCCATTTCAGCTCATAACAACACAGAACCTCCCCTCTTCTCTCATCCTGTGCTAAAGCAGTATCTCAGAGGAGCCAAAAATATAAGACCACCCAGGAGAGCGCCAACTCCTGCATGAGACCTCAATTTTGATTTGGAAAAACTCACTCTCCTGCCTTTTGAGCCAGCTGCTACTACAGACCTAAAATTTCTGTCCTGGAAAACAGCTTTCCTTTTAGCAGTCTCTTCCGCTAGAAGGATTTCAGAATTACAGGCTCTTATGGCAGTGGATCCTTTCATTATTTTTCATCTGGACAGGGTGTCTCTCAGGACCAGTCCAACTTTCATGCCTGATGTGGTATCCAGTGTGGCTCTTAATCAGACCATTCATCTGCCAACTTTCTTTCCCAATCCACAGAACAAGGGTGAGCGGATTCTGCATTCATTGGATGTACACAGATAACTTTGTTTCTACTTAAACAGGACAAAATCTCTAAGAAAATCTGAACAACTATTGGTGGCATTTGCTGCAGGGTCAGAGGGAAAGGCTATTTCAAGGCAGACTACTTCCAAATGGATAAGCCATTGTATTAGTTTCTGCTATATGCACCATGCCAAACCTATCCCCAAGGGAATCAGATCTCATTCCACCAGGGCTGCATCTTCTTCTGCAGCCTTTCTCAGAGGGGTTCCTACCAGAGACATTCTAGAAGCTGCTACCTGGAGCTCAGTTCATACGTTCACCAAACATTACCATTTACCTCTCTTCTCTAAATCCAGAGCTGGCTTTTCCACTGCTGTTTTGCAGGGCCTTCTAGCTGCTCCTAATGCTGTATAAATCTATCCTCCCAACCATAGCTTTGGGATTCTACACAAATGTAATGACTGCAACAGTGAAACATGAAGAACATAGTACAGTTGTGTACACTTACCATAAATGTAGATGTTCGAGTGTATTCACTGTTGCAGTCTTAGTTACCTACCCTCTAGCCCCCTGTTTTTCTCTTACTATACCTCTCCTTTCTTTTACTATGCTTAAAACCCTTTTTGGTGCATTTGCTTTTGTTTGGAGGTATATTTTTTGTGTTTTAAATTATATACATATATATTTTGCTCCTCATTTGGGGGGCACCTGACATCTGGGGCAAGAAAAACTGATGTAATGGCGTCGGCTGCATGTTTTATACCCCTGACGACCTGACGTCATGGAAGAAGGGACAGCAAATGATGCAGGACCCAAGACTTTGTTAATCAGGCCAACTGAGGGCAACCTGCCAGCAGATTACCCAAATGTAACGACTGCAACAGTGAATACACTCTAACATCTACATTTATGGGTAAGTGTACAGAAGTGTACTTTCTCTGCACTGCTCTTTGGCTTATCTACTGTGCCCAGGGTCTTCACAAAGTGCATGTCTCCAGTAATTGCATTTTGCAGGCAAAGAAATATTCAAATATATTCATATCTGGACGATTGTCTAATTCCGGCAGAAAACAGGGACATTCTTCTAAAACATCTGGCGTTTGTAAAAAGGGTTCTAACTTGTCTAGAGTACACCATAAACAAAAACAAATCACAGCTGGTACCCTCTCAAAAAATTACATTCCTGGGTGCAAACTTGAATACAACTGCCCAGATGGCTTACCTTACGCCAGAAAAGCAAATTCATTTGGTAACTTACTTCAAACAGGTGGCCACAAAAACCCTGCTATCTGCAAGACAAATTCTGCAAGACGTGGGGTTCATGGCCTCCTGCATTCTTCTAATTCCATATGCAAGACTGCATATGAGGAAACTTCAGTGGTACTTGAAAAGTTTATGCAGTCAACATTGTCACAGCCCGGAAACAGTGATTCCTATCATACCTTGCCTGCAACTAGAGCTCCTATGGTGGGCAGAGGCCTGCCACCAAAACAAGGGACTGCCATTCACTCCACCCCCTGCCGCCCAAACCCTAACTACAGACTCATCAATCTATGCTTGGGGGGCTCATCTGGCAGGGAAGTACATTCAGGGCAAATGGACCCCAAATCAAATCCACCTTCATTTCAATCAGAAAGAGATGCTAGCTGTACAGAATGCATTGACAGCCTTCAAGGACTACCTTCATCCAGGACAGTTAGTGATAAAGACAGGCAACACCACAGTTATGTGGTACATCTACAAGCAGAGGGTACACACTCTTACCCCCTTTGCAAACTAGCCATGGCATTGTGGAACATGGCCTTCACCTATCAAATACAACTACAAGCTCAATTCCTGCCAGGACAGCTGAATAATCTGGCAGGTGACCTAAGCAGAAATCTCATGGACCCACACGAATGGAAACTGGAACCACGGATTTTCAACATGTTGACACGCAAGTGGGCGAGTCCAGACATAGATCTTTTTGCCTCACCCCAGAACTACCAGTTGGACAAATTCTGCACAAGAATTCATCACAAAAAAGCCTGGAAAGTGGATGCGCCATCATTCAGCTGGAAATACCTATCAGTCTATGCTTTTCCCCCTCTACCTCTGCTCTCCAAAGTTGTACTAAAAGTGAAACAGGACAAACCAAAAATGATTTTGATTGCTCCAGACTGGCCTCGAAAACACTGGTACCCACTCCTGCGCAATGTGTCATACATTCCACCGTGGCACCTGCCTCAGGCACCTTATTTACTCTGTCAGCAGAATAACCAAATTCTGCACACTCCGCTCCAAACTTTGAATCTTGCAGCATGGCTGATCACCTAAATTCACCCTTAGCATCCATCAGCAAACCTTTGATGGATGTCATTTTGGAGGCAAGAAGGCCTAGTACTAGAAAATCTTATGCTGACAAATGGAAAAGATTCAGTGCCTGGAATCAATCACAAGGGATAAGCACAGCATTGCCCAGTATTCCTCAGATTTTGCAATACTTAACCGAGATGCTTCACAAGGGCCTGTCTTTTTCTTCCATAAAAATCCATGCCTCAGCCATTTCAGCTCATTACAACACAGAACCTCCCCTCTTCTGTCATCCTCTGCTAAAGCAGCATCTCAGAGGGGCCAAAAACTTGAGACCACCCAGGAGATCTCCAATCCCTGCCTCAGACCATAACTTTGTTTTGGAGAAACTCACTCTCCCTCCTCTCGAGCCAGCTGCTACTACAGACTTAAAATTTCTCTCCAGGAAAACAGCCTTCCTTTTCGCAGTCACTTTGGCTAGAAGGATTTCTGAATTACAGGCCCTTATGGCAGTGGAGCATTTCATCATTTTTCATGCGGACAGGGTGTCACTCAGGACCAACCCATCCTCATGCCCAAGGTGGTATCCAGCGTGGCTCTTAATCAGTCCATTCATTTGCCAACTTTCTTTCCCAATCCACAGAACAAGGGGGAGCAGATTCTGCATTCATTGGATGTACACAGACAACTTGGATTTTACTTGGACAGGACTAAGTCTCAAAGAAAATCTGAACAACTGATGGTAGCATTTGCTGCAGGGGCAGAGGGAAAGGCTATTTCAAAGCAAACCATTTCCAAATGGATAATCCATTGTATTCATTTCTGCTATAAGCACCATGGAAAACCTATCCCCCAGGGGATCAGA